>NW_028318837.1:277500-577500 GCF_062004578.1 Staurois parvus
CTTATACTGTTCACGATTTGTATGTTTCATGGTTTATACTATTCCTTACCAGTGCTGCTGATAGTTAGATTTACATAGTGGCACTGCTATCTGATGATATTGCTCTCATATATTGCCTTCCTGCTTTTGCCTTGCAATAAAATACTTACTTTACTTACTGTCAAGTGGTCTGGGGTCCATGTCTATATGTGGATACAGTTGTGATGATGTACTAATGTGTAAGACGATATAGGCCTTTGCAGCAAGCTAAGATATATATAGGTGTCAGAGAGGACAAAGTGCTTACAGAGTCAAGGCAGAGAACAGAGGACCCATCAGATCAAGCGGCTCCTGCGGTGGTAGCGCTACAATAGTTTACAGTAAATCTACAGACTGAAATAACAGTGGCATCTTTCTGGGACTTGTAGTCCTTCAGCAGCTCGCTGTTCACAAAACAAATTTCCTACAATGTTAAAGCGGAGCTCCACGCAAAAGGAAGTTCCGCTTTAAGGACTGCTCCCCCCGATCCCCATTAAGGATTGGCACCTTTGGGGGGGGGGGGGGGGGAAGCGGGTATCCGAATTTGACAGGTACCCGCTCCCACTTCCGGTCCGATCTCCTAGGCGATTGGAAATGGAAGGTGTCCTCCCTCCAGTCTTTTGGGACATGTGATTGGTCCCAGAAGACTAGAGGACCATTCATGAAGCGCAGCGCTGCTCGCTCGCAAGCCGCAAACAGTCACAGCCGGGTGCCCACTCTGAAGATGCCGGCCTCCTGGAATACAGGACGGCCAGTGAAACAGGCTGCGGGGGACACTCCACGGGACCGAGGGACAGGTAAGTGGCTGTATTTTAAAAGTCATCAGCTACAGTTTTTGTAGCTGCTGACTTATTTTTTGACAGGTGAGTGGAACTCCGCTTTAATAGACAACAGGCGGCTGGACATGCAGACAATGTATTTATTGATATAACAATCTAATGTACAGACCACATAACATCTTCTATATGAATACAATGTGTTCCCATAGGACATGTGAAGCCTTTACCCGGACATACATGAACAGTGCAGTATAGAGACAGACGCTTTCTCATTTCCAGGCAGATGATCACCAGTTCTATCCTGATTCCATACCCACCTGCTGTGCTCTTTGTAAGCAAGTCCCAATCCAATCAATTCTAACTGAAATATTAGTTTTGGCTGAATTGTTTGTATTACGTACTCGCCACTTAAAACACAAAATGATAGAAGAAAATAAAAAACAACAAAAATAAAATAAATAAAATAAAAGCAAACAAAAAAACAATAAACAAAAATTAAAAGCAAACAAAAACAAAAAATAAAAAGCAAAACAAAAAAATAAATAAAAACAAACAAAAATAAATAAATAAATAAAAGCAAAAAAAAAAAAAAAAAAAAAAAAAAACAACAACAACACCTCACCAGGTCCATGCAGGGCCAATGGCCATGCTGCGTCACCCATGATTTCAGCCAATGGAAACAAGTCTAGGCTTACTAACAGAAAACACTGGATAACCAACTTAGAAAAGCAGCAGGAACAAATTCAGAGCACAATATCATAATAGGAATTAAAAGAAATAAATCAGCAATTGCTCTCATCAGTGGAGCACAGGAAGGGAGGGAGGAAGATGGGAACAGAATCCAAACTTCCTCTTCAGCAATAGGAGAATGTCTAAAGAGCACATACAGGATAGCTTAGGGGTGCGTTTAGATAAAGTTAGCAGAGCATTTTGTCATGTGACACTGCATGTTCAAAAAAAAAAAAAAAAAAAAAAAAAAAAAAAAAGGAGGGGGGGGGGGGGGAGAGCAAATTTTTTGTTATTAGTCTATTTTCTCTTCAGGTTGAATGCTTTTCACACATACAGAATCAGGAAAATACTGTGTTATGGCCACTAGATGGAACTGATGATCTTAGGAAATAAAATACTTACTATAAATTAATTACTATGACTATGTTATTAGTCTATTTTCTCTTCAGGTTGAATGCTTTTCACACATACAGAATAGACAGAATTAGGAAAATACTGCATTATGGCCACTAGATGGAGCTGATGATCCTAGGAAATACTTACTATAAATTATATAATTACTATGACCGTCATCTGCCTCTAGCGCCCATAATATGGTATTTTCTAGATTATGTATGAAAAATATTTGGCCTAGAGATATCAAAATATAAATATATTTTTATTTAAAAAAAAAAACACCCTATAAAAATGGACTTAAAGCCTAATGTACATCTGAGCTACTAAATTCCCACCCCACAATCAAAACTCAAAAAAACCCCTCAAAAACTGCTGCTAAATCTCTTGTAATAGCGGTCCACTGCTGGTATGTGCAGGCAGCCTGCTCATAAGGCAGCCAATCAGAAAACAGATCTACAGAACCACCTCAGTACCAGGCTGGCAGGCAAGTACTATTGAGGTTTAAACAGCAGTTTAGTTATAGGGCAGCTTAGGTTTCCTATAGGGTCTAGGTCTGCTATAACACCTAGGGGTGCATCTATGAAAAATTTGCAGAGCTATTCTTCCTGTGAAATTGCATCTGTGCGAAGAGGGTCAAAATAATTGAATGTTCCCCGACTATATGCTCTGCACTTTGACTGTCAATCATTGTAAAAAAAAAAAATAAAAAATGGTCACAATGGAAAAAAATACCCCATTATGGCCACTAGATGGAACTGAATATTTTAGGGAAAAGAAGAATGCTCCTCAATTCATTCTAGTGGCCATATTGGGGTATTTTCCCCAAGTCACACTTTTTTTCTTGAATGATTAACATTCGAACTGCAGTGAAGGTAGCCTGAGAATTTGCAACATCAATTTGCAACATTTGCACAGAATGAATATACATGCGGTTTCAGAAGATGAAGAACTCTGGAGAATTTTTTTTTTATAAGGACATCTCCTACTGTGAAGCATGATGAGTATAGCTGGAGCATCCCCACCCTACAAAAGGAGAATTTTTTTTTATAAGGACATCTCCTACTGTGGAGCAAAACTGGAGCATCCCCACCCTACAAAGGAGATTTTTTGTTTTTTAGAAGGACATCTCCTACTGTGAAACAAGAGGGAGTATAGCTGGAGCTACAAAGGAAATCTGTCATTGGAGAAACATAGAGACTGCCAGTGCCAACTCCTCCTTCTGAAATGCAGGTTTCCTGGAGGTGATGCGGATCCTCTGGATTCATGACTAGGATTCCAAGAACAAGCATGTGGTAAAGGAGTTACAAAACTTTCAGACTTTTCTAATGTGCTTAATTGTTCCATATCAGAGATTCAAATGAATAAAAACCAATGGAATAACATGAGCACCAGTCAACCAGCATTTTCAGGAGGTGGGTAGTTATGGCAGGTTTGGAATGCAAAGTTAGCTTGCTACATCAGGCACCTCTCCACCATCTATAACCACCACATTAAAATGAAAAGGAAGCACCTGAGGGAAAAAGGTAGAACATATATTGATCTTATCCCCAGCTTCTAGAAGGTGAGGGGAGCCAAGGAGGTGGTGACATCACCATCCTTCCAACGAGATCCTGGGAATGCTCAGTATCCCAAATCCCATGAGACAATGCAGGAGTGTCATCTCATGAGATCTGGGGTCCCAACCATTCCTAGAGTCTTGTGGAAAGATGGTGACAACCTCTTTGGTGTGAAAATGGGGAGTAAGACTTTGACATTCGACTGATGAGGTCACCAGTCTGGACACTATTTTTTTCCCCTCTGGTTAATTTTGAATGTTGTTTCATAGCCATGGAAGGCCGCATGGAGGGGCTCTGAGAATTTGGCGGTGAAGGTGTGCAGGTGTCGGATCGGGGTACAGAGCTCATAGAAGGAGATTTGCCCAGCATCGTAATCCAGATAGATTCTGATTTTATTGCTGGAGGGGCTGGTGGGTAGATGGCTGGTACATTTGTTATGCATGATTGAGAAGTATGGGTTGCTTTTCCAGTAGCTTGTAACTTTCTTCAACCACCAGGACTTGTCATTGTCCTCAATTTTGCACTGTTCATTGATCACATTGGCATAGCAGACCCCCACACTTCCTGATCCTCCAACTTCAACTTCCCAGTAATGTGTTCCTGCAGAAAATCTCCTGGTGCTCATAGCAAGTTTATAGCTACAAGAATAGTAGGTATTTGAGGATACAGATAAAGATTTGAGATCATCAGACAACTTGATGCACCGACAAGCTGCATTTTTAGTTAGTGTTATCTCAGCCGGTCCCCGTGTGACTCCACACTTCAGATCTATCAATACATGGGATAAAGTTTGAACTTTCACTATGACTGGGCTCTCGTCCAGCTCATCTGCAGAATAGACCTTCTTGTGAGTTATATCCAAGTTTATGTCATCTATAGGTTTAGTGTCACAGAATTCACCTCTACTGGTTTCCAGATCCTGTAGGACAATCAGTGGATCCACCACATCGAACAGCTTCTGGATGTGAAGCACTTTTCTAGCCAACTCACCTATCATTGCGTCTAGCTCATGGATTAAATTAGAAACGGAGTGTGACCCCTGCTCTTCTTGCTGGGAGATCTCAGCCAGGATCTTCTCCTCCAGGAGATCCACAGATGATCTGAGGTCTCTGAAGGCAGTGGTGGCTCTATGCTTCAAATCAGCTGTTTCTCCTTGAATTTTCCTCCAGTCTTCTTGAAGCCCCTCAACTTTTTTCTCAACTTCCTCAATCTTTGAGGTCAGTGTTTCCAAAACTTTTCTCAGATTCTCCTTCTTCTTCCTGGAGGCCTCATCTAGCATGTCCACCCAATGTCCTCGGTGTTGTCCAGCTAGACTGCAGGACATGCAGATGCAAATGGCGTCCTTAATGCAGAAATATCTCAGGGGCTCTCTGTGGATGGAGCATTTCCGGTTCTCCAGGGAGGTGCTGGGATCCAGTAAGACATGTTCTAGGGACTTGTTGTGAACTCTCAGATGATCAGCACATAGATTGACCTCACAGTACAGGCAGGACTTGGAAGCAGGAACATGAGCATGGATGCAGTGTGTGCAGAAGGTCCCTGCTGGTCCTTGTGGAGTCTGGGCAGGTAACATTTTCTCTGCTATATTACACAATGTTATGTTCCTCCTCAGTGCAGGACGTTCCAGGAACTCCTCTCTGCACTCTGGACAGGAATATCCTCCAGATGCCTCCTGAGTATCCAGCACACAATCAATACAGACCCGGCAGAAGTTGTGTCCACATCTCAGTGTTATTGGATCTGTATAAATGTTCAGGCAAATGGAGCAGCGCAGATCATCCCTCAGATCGTCTCGCGGACCAGCAAATGCCATTACAGGCCTTTTCTATCAGGAAGGCAGATACTGCTGGGAGGAAGAATAAGTTGCCCACAAAAAACTTTTTGTAGAGGTTCAACAGTTCATTTGTACAAAATCTCTGTGGTGGTCCTCTTAGTCCATCTTCACCTGATCCTCCTCCACCCACCAGTTGCAGAGTGCGGTGGGTCTGACCACCGATATGTAACAATTTCTGTCTGATCAGTAGAAGCCGATAGATTGGACAAAGCTTATCTGTCACCTATAGTTCTATAGACATCCAAGATTGATCTTTTACTGTTAGTCCCTCAGATTGGTGGTCTGTTCCTATCTGGTTGCTGCTCAAGACTGGAAGCTCTGAGTGTTGGTTTCTCTCACCTGGTGTTTGTTATAATCAGCTACACAGCCATTCCCCTCCCGAACTGGCAATCTGCCTCTCTAGTTAAAGGTGACCATACACCATACAATCTTCTTTATATCAACTATGTAGTTCAAGGACCTGCTTGAATTGATACACGTGCAATGGATTGTTTAGGGATGTCCTCACACTCACCACACATTACAATCTGATTGTACAATCTCCTTTTCAGTGTTAGCTTTATCACAACTATGTAATACGAGGACCTGCCTAGTCTATCCAATCAGGCAGGCTCTTTTTCTGCATAGTTGTTGGCAGACCTAAATGAGATTGTACAATCCGATAGTATAGTATGTGTTGAGCATCCTCCAGTGCATCCAGGGTCTCTTGTTTCTGTGTTCCCAGAACACCAGTGCTGCAAAAGATTCTTATTCCCATGCACCCAGTGCGGCAAGAGACTCACACTCTTGTGTTCCCAGAACCCCATTGCTGCAAGACGCTCATTTCTGTGTTCCCAGAACCTCAGTGCTAAAAGAGATTCAAATTCCCATGTTTCTAGAACCCCGGTGCTGCAAGAGACTCTCATTCCCGTGTTCCCAGAACCCCGGTTCTCCATGAGACTCTCATTCCGTGTTCCCAGAACCCCGGTGTTGCAAGAGACTCTTATTTCCGTGTTCCCAGAACCCCGGTGCTCCACGAGACTCTCATTCCCGTATTCCAAGAACCCCGGTGCTGCAAGAGACTCTCATTCCCGTGTTCCCAGAACCCCAGTGCTGCAAGAGACTCTCATTCCCATGTTCCCAGAACCCCGGTGCTGCACGAGACTCTCATTCCCGTGTTCCCAGAACCCCGGTGCTGCAAGAGACTCTCATTCCCGTGTTCCCAGAACCCCGGTGCTGCAAGAGACTCTCATTCCCGTGTTCCCAGAACCCCGGTGCTGCAAGAGACTCTCATTCCCGTGTTCCCAGAACCCCGGTGCTGCAAGAGACTCTCATTTTCGTGTTCCCAGAACCCCAGTGCTGCACGAGACTCTCATTTCCGTGTTCCCAGAACCCCGGTACTGCAAGAGACTCTCATTCCCATGTTCCCAGAACCCCGGTGCTGCAAGAGACTCTCATTCCCGTGTTCCCAGAACCCCGGTGCTGCAAGAGACTCTCATTCCTGGGTTCCGAGAACCCCGGTGCTGCAAGAGACTCTCATTTCTGCGTTCCCAGAACCCCAGTGCTGCAAGAGACTCTCATTCCTGGGTTCCGAGAACCCCGGTGCTGCAAGAGACTCTCATTTCTGCGTTCCGGGAACCCCAGTGCTGCAAGAGACTCTCATTCCCATGTTCCCAGAACCCCGGTGCTGCAAGAGACTCTCATTCCCGTGTTCCCAGAACCCCGGTGCTGCAAGAGACTCTCAATCTCATGTTCCCAGAACCCCGGTGCTGCAAGAGACTCTCATTCCCGTGTTCATTACTCACCAAGTTTTATTTATCTATTTTTTTTCACAGGGATAAAGTCAGCCTAACCCTACAGTCACACCTAAGCATTTTCCGCAGCGTTTTGCACTTTGCAGAAACGCAGTACAGTCCATTTAACATGATTTCCTATGGGACATGTTCACACCTCTACGTTTTCACCCGGTGCGTTTTTTTGAATGGGTTGGGGACTTTTTTAACACAAAAAGTTGCGTTTTTGGTTCTATAGACTTCAATGGAAACGCTGCAGAAAAGCATGTAATGCATTTTTGATGCGTTTTGCATTTTAAATCTGCCTAGCAACAAGAAAAATGAAAACAAAAAAAACACAAAACGCATCAAAAACGCAATGCAGAAACGGCTCAAACGCAAGCTGCGTGAACCTAGGGTAAAAAAGGTTCAAAATAAAAATAGAAAAGCGACAGCACACAAATACCAATCAAATACAGAAAGAAAAGAAAATGTTACCTCGGTCTGCTGGAGGGGTGAGTGTGATGAAGCTTCTGCATTTCTCACCTGAAAAACAAAAGAAATACTCTGCTGTAAAAGTCGCCAGAAAAGCGTCAGACTAGATATTCAATGGCATAGCTGGGAATTAACCTCTTGTTTACCGGTGCCATTTATAAAAGGTTGCTGGTAGCAAGGGTTGTAGCCTCCCTAGCGGTCTGATGATGTCAGCATTTCTGTGCTCAAAGCAGTACTTTTTTTGCATGGAAATATGTTGTTTTTTTTATTGTAGGCTGTAATATTTAGGAATAACTCACTGAAATCTGTCGGAACAAGAGTCTAGTAAACATCCCGGGGATGATAAAATTTGAAACACGAAATCATAAATTATAATATAATAAACAATCATAAAAAATAATAATATAATAATAATAATAAATTTAATTCAATAATATAATCAAACCAAAAACACTGAAATGTGAAATATAGCGCCAAGTTCGCACATCACTGAGCAAAGTCGCAGAATCGTTTTCAGTGTCTGATGAGGAA
Organism: Staurois parvus; assembly: GCF_062004578.1. Lineage (NCBI taxonomy): Eukaryota > Metazoa > Chordata > Amphibia > Anura > Ranidae > Staurois > Staurois parvus. Next base: position 285,590 of record NW_028318837.1, read on the forward strand.
TTTCCCCCACGAATCATTATCACTCAATCCTGCAAGTGGTTCTGATTTACTATCGCTGTTCTCTAGCTGGTCTAAAACCGATTTTGCCTCAAAGGGACGCTTTTTGGACGCCATGGACGTTTCTCAGTTTCCAGGCAGAAAGAACAGTAAAAATGCAGGCAGGGCGCCGGACAAAGCACTCGGGACAAAATGTATGTGAAATGGTTTGATACAGGAATGTTATACTATGTGATTTTAGTGTATTTAGTGAATGTCACTTTTTGTCATTTTCAAATTTTCCACCAGTTCCATCCCCCGTACGTCCCGACGTCGCAGGGAACGGAACCTGGAAGACAGATGCCGGCATCCACCGGAGGACAATGCCGGGGACACTGCAGGAGGGACATCGCGGGAGCTCAGGACAAGGTAAATGATGGAGGGATCCTGGAGCAATGCTGCAGTGTATTCCTGAGTGTAGCTCGGGGGGGTTACCGCTTGTGGTGCTGAAACTTTACCCCGAACTATACTCGGGAATACCGCCAGGGGGGTTAAAACTGATAGTGAAAGATCGGTCATGCAAATGTTGCAACTGACGCTTTTTGAGACTAAGCGTCATCTCTTCCTCAGAGGTGCTGAAAGAGGCATGACACATGGCACCAGGGGCGGACTGACCATTTGGAAACTCGGGCAATGCCCGAGGGCCCGGGGTCAGTAGGGGGCCCCATGAGATGCCCCTGGTACCTTTTTCATAGGCTTTTTTGAGTTTGGGCAAGGACACAGGGGCCCCATGATCCCCTATTGCCCAGGGGGCCCCATGAGTTGTCAGTCCGCCCCTGGCCTTGTCCCAGGCTCAGGTTTCCCAATGATAAGTAACTTTCCATTTTTTTAAATTTTAGGCTGGGGCGCCTGCAGATTTTCTGTACTTTTAGGGCCAGTTCACACTCCATGCATTTCAGTTGCTTTTCTTCTGTATCCAAAATGCACAGAACGTAGTGATATGGTGGTCAGTGTTCACATCAATGCGTTCCGGTTGCAGAAATAAAAAGTAGAACAGGCTCCATTCTTTTTCCTGCACAGAACTGTACTGGTCCCCTACTGACCCCGGGCCCTCGGGCAGTGCCGAGTTTTCAAATGGTCAGTCCGCCCCTGGACGAGGCACATAAAATTAATTTCACATCAGAAGCCCCCCTTCACATCAGAGTCCCCCCCTGTACATCAGTGACCCCCCCAATCAATGCCCCCATCACAGGGTCAGAGGCCACCCATCATATCAGAGATTCTGCTATACATAAGAGCATACCATCACATCAAAGTCTAGCCTATACAGCAGAGCCCCCCATCAACACAGTCCCATAGCACATCACAGTATCCCCATAATAGAGTCCCCCCAACACATCAGAGTCCCCCCTATGCATGAGAGCCTGCCAGCACGCCAGAGTACCCCCATGACACAGTCCCCCATCACATCAAAATTCCCTCATGATAGTGCCCCCCCCGCCCAATTACTGCAGAGTACCTCCATCTGTGTCAAACACCCCCCCTATACATGAGAGCCTACCATCACATCAGAGTCCCCCCTATATATGAGAGCCACACATAAATACAGAATCCCTTCATCACAGTGTTAGACCCCCCCTCATCACATCAGAGTCTCCCCTATACATGAGAGCCTACCATCACATCAGAGTCCACCCCATATATGAGAGCCCCCCATAAACATAGATTCCCGCCATCATTTAGTCATAGCCCCCCCCCCCCCGTCAGCTGGAACCGAACTGAATCAGCAAGGGAGAATGTCACCAGCACACCGAGGATCACCAATTTGGGTCCAAAAGGTTTAATAAAAGATCACATAGTTACAGCAAGGCAACGTTTCGGAGTCTCGCAGGATCCCTTCATCAGGCATGTGACTATGACTATTGGTGATCCTCGGTGTGCTGGTGACATTCTCTCTCATTGTTATTGCTGTCATAAGGAGGCTGTCAAGCCCCCCACATGATATCATTGATAGGTTTCAACCCCCCTTTATGGAAACATCAGGCGTGTATTAACACATGTGGCAAACCTTGCCGCCCCTCTGAAAAGCAACCAGTGGTTGATTGCTGTTTAGAGGTATATGATGGGTGGTGAGGAGGGGATATACTGGTTTAACCCTGTACAGACCACACCACTGCATTTGCAGTGTGACATCTTTCACTTGAATGGGTTGTGTTTGGCGATGGAATCAACATGTGTGCAACGCTTTCAGGCTGCTTTTTTCAGGTAAAGGGTTGGGGGGCAGTAAAAATGCAGCTTACTGTCTTACTTTTACCATTCTTGACCGCAAGTGTAAAGGAGCCCTTAGACATCTAAAGTCTTCCCTGCACTTCCCTCCAGCAGGTCAAGCACTGGACTGTACTTGATCGGCTGTTTATCGGGCATTCCAGCCTGGAAAAGCTCAGAGCCCCTTGAATACCATGACATTTATAACAGTACCTCCTTGGACAAGGGGTTAATCCACAATCTGAACAGGGGCAGACTGACAACTCATGGGGCCCCCGGGCAATAGGGGATCATGGGGCCCCTGTGTCCTTGCCCAAACTCAAAAAAGCCTATGAAAAAGGTACCAGGGGCATCTCATGGGCCCCCCTACTGACCCCGGGCCCTCGGGCAGTGCCCGAGTTACCAAATGGTCAGTCCGCCCCTGGATCTGAAGTCAAACACACATCTACATGCTCTGTGATAGAGGAAAAGTGTGTCGAAGGTCTTAAGGGCAGCAGAGAGCTCCTCATGGGCGTCACCAGCGTGGTCATGGTCACTAGTATGCCAGAAAGAAGGGAGGGGGCGGGGTTTACAGAACTGCACACTAAACAGCTGTAGAGCTCCGCAGGGGTTGGCCGTGTCTGTCCTCTTTGTGATCCCTCCACCCCTGCGGAACTCTACAGCTGTTTAGTGTGCAGTTCTGTAAACTCCACCTACTGCCCCACCCCCTCCCTGCTTTCTGGCATACTAGTGAACATAACCATGCTGGTGACGCCCAGGGGCGGACTGACCATTTGGAAACTCGGGCACTGCCCGAGGGCCCGGGGTCAGTAGGGGGCCCCATGAGATGCCCCTGGTACCTTTTTCATAGGCTTTTTTGAGTTTGGGCAAGGACACAGGGGCCCCATGATCCCCTATTGCTCGGGGGCCTCATGAGTTGTCAGTCCGCCCCTGGTGACGCCCACATGGTTCTCTCTGCTGCAACTCCTCTAGGAACCCACTAGTCCTGGGATTTTCCCAGCCAAAAAACGTTGATTCCAGTCTATGTGTGTATGGACACCTAGGATAACATGCTGCGGAGTTTACTAGCTGTAGAAAAAAATGGGAAAAGCCAAAAACAGCCGCTGTAAAAACGTCAAGTATGCATGAGGACTTACGCTTAAAAATGCTGAAAAACACAGCAAAACATGGTAAAACATCACAAACTGGCGTTTTTGGATGTTTTTTGACCCCCAAAAAATGCTAAAAAACCTGCAAACACAGAAAACCGCGGGAAAACGCAGCTAAACGCTAATGCAAAAACACAAAAAAAAAGCTGAAAAACTCGGTTTTTTAATGTGACTTTACACAGCTAACTTTACCAGCGTTATCACAACGTCTAGTGTGGATGAGGACTTATTGAACCAAGATAAAAAAATACAGACAGTGGAAATACAGTGGGGGGCGGGCAGGTAAAGACAGCGCTGATTCATTACCCTCATTATCACAGAGCAGTAGCTCACACTGGAAGCCTGATTTCACCTTTCAGCTGGTGTGTGGCCACCGAGTATAAAGACAGATTTCAGGGATTGATGGTGAGACGTCTTGACCTATGAAGGAAACTATAAATGAATTCAAGGCTGTTTTATGTACTGATGCTGTGAAGCTGCTGGATGGTGATGACAATCCTGGATGTGGTAACAACGTAGAAGACGTTGGCTATGGCAGGGCCAGCATTTCCCTCATTACAGGTTTGTTCAGTGGAACATTGTGTTATTGGCGGAGGTTCCAGCAAGACGGGAACAGGATTCAGCTGCTTGCCAGATACACGCCGTACCAATGTAGACGGAAGGTTTGGACGCTATTCATGCCAGCTGTCATTAGGACCGCGTGATGGCTGTGAGTCCATATGGTGGAGACCCGTCATTGAGCAACTTGTCCAGGTCTGGAGTGCCGGGCATATGGCCGGAGTACACCGAGTCCCTCGAAATGTCCAGGAACACATGGCTTAAGGAGGACCTGTAATGAGAGCAAGGTGTCATGGTCAGGGGCGGACTGACAACTCATGGGGCCCCTGGGCAATAGGGGATCATGGGGCCCCTGTGTCCTTGCCCAAACTCAAAAAAGCCTATGAAAAAGGTAGCAGGGGCATCTCATGGGGCCCCCTACTGACCCCGGGCCCTCAGGCAGTGCCCGAGTTTCCAAATGGTCTGTCCGCCCCTGGCCATGGTTGTCCTCCATCCCCGTACCTGGGGTTCAATGCTTCACGAGTCACTGAGCTATAACATGTACTCACTGTGGTCAGATCCCACTGTCTGTTCTGGAACCAGAAAGTACCACATTTGGGGATTTGACAGCCAGGGAACAAGCATTTTCAGAAACAGAGGATGAGTTTATGATACTTTTTTATGGCAACCTGTTGAAATTGGCCTTGAAGTGTATGTAAACCCAACATTTCATATTCCTGATATGTGCCTGCTGTACCAAGCACCTAAAAAGTCTCCTGTTCCCTTTGTATTGCTTCCATTGTCTGAAATCCCTGGTAATCCTGCCAGTCCCTCTGTTTTCCTATTAAAAACTGACCACACTAAGCATAGAAGCACATCCATCCCGGCGTGATCCGTTTTCTGGCTGTGCTGGGAGACCAGCCTGCCTGTCCTCCAGTGGCCAGACTTGGTTTGACACGCCCCCATGCACAGCTTTTCACTGGGAAGATCAGTGTCCTGCTGTTTCTCTGCCTCCTGCTGACACAATGTGATCACTAAACCAAAAAAAAAGGTATTTATCATTTTTATATAAAAATACACACATTTTGTCTTTCATTTTAAAGGGAATGGGCTGTTTTACAAGGTGAGGGTTTACATATATATTAAACGTGGACTGCTCAGGTTAACTGCTTTAGCTCCCCCCCTTAGCAGAAATACTGTGTGCAAAATCACGCCCTACCCACGCTGCCATTTGCGGCTGTCAATCACCGGGTCCCAGCCGGTGATTGCCAAGGATCTGTGATGGAGGGGGGAGAACTGTTAGTAAAGTAGCCGCGCAAAGCAGTGTGCTTACAGTGAAGCACTAACACAGGACACAATGTAAACAGCACACAGTTAACCCTTTGATCGCCCCTCATTCTAACCCCTTCATGCCCAGTGTCATTAGTACAGTGTCAGTGCTTTTTATTAGCACTGATCGCTGTATTGGTGTCACTGGGGATGTCAGTGACACCAATTCAGTTCCCCCCACCGTCCCGCAGTTGCTGGGGATGTCAGTGACACCAAGTCAGTTCCCCCCACCGTCCCGCAGTTGCTGGGGATGTCAGTGACACCAAGTCAGTTCCCCCCACAGTCCCGCAGTCGCTGATCACTGCCATTACTAGTAAAAAACAAAAAAAAGCCCAGTATACATACCCCCATTTGTAAACACTATAACTTTCACATAAACCAATAAATTGACACGTATTGGGATTTTGTTCAGCAAAAACATGGAGCAGAGTACATTTTGGCCTAAATTTATGACAACATTTGATTTTGTAAATTTTTTTACTGGACATATAATAGCAAAAAGTAAAAAACATTGTTTTTTTTTCTCAAAATTGTTGGTCTTTTTTTTCTAGCACCAAAAAATAAAAACGCACAGGCAATCAAATACCACCAAAAGAAAGCTCTATTTGTGGGGGAAAAAAGGACATACATTTCATTTGGGTGCAGTGTTGCATGTCCGCGCAATTGTCAGTTAAAGTAACGCAGTGCTGTAACGCAAAAAAAGGCCAGGTCAGGAAGGGTGGAACATCCTCTGGAGGGCAAATGGTTAAAAAACAATCATATGGCTTTTTCTTAATGATCACCTGACTTTTTTATATACAGGGGTTAAAGTTAGCACTAGGGTTCAGTTTATGAAGTTCTGGTTTTTCTCTGTGGATTACACAACCCCTCCCACGATATAGACAAACTGAGACAAAGGTGATGAGTCGGGTCTGATCTGTGTACTATGCTGACAGTCATTGTAACAATGTGTCAAACAGAAGCAACTTGAATCACTTCATTGTGACACAATGTAGCTGAAATCAATTCTAAACACAATCCCGGTAATAATGTTCCCCAAAGACGCTCAAATTATTGATCAAAAGGTTCGCAGTTCTGAAATAATGTTCCTCGGGGCATTTGATGAAGCCATCACCGACTTGACACATTTCCTTTGAAAGATAAGTGTAGAAAGAAAAACTTTTGTTCGGTTGGAATGAATCGTTTCAAGTTTTACCCTTTGATTTTGGGATGCACAGAAGTGATGTCCTCTTTATGGACAGTGATGTCCTCTTTATGGACAGTGATCTCCTCTTTGTGGATAGTGATGTCCTCTTTGTGAACAGTGATCTCCTCTTTGTGGACAGTGATCTCCTCTTTGTGGACAGTGATCTCCTCTTTGTGGATAGTGATGTCCTCTTTGTGGACAGTGATCTCCTCTTTATGGACAGTGATGTCCTCTTTATGGATAGTGATGTCCTCTTTATGGATAGTGATGTCCTCTTTGTGGATAGTGATCTCCTCTTTGTGGATAGTGATCTCCTCTTTGTGGACAATGATCTCTTTATGGATAGTGATCTCCTCTTTATGGACAGTGATCTCCTCTTTGTGGACAGTGATCTCCTCTTTGTGGACAGTGATCTCCTCTTTATGGACAGTGATCTCCTCTTTGTGGATAGTGATGTCCTCTTTGTGGATAGTGATGTCCTCTTTGTGGATAGTGATGTCCTCTTTATGGATAGTGATCTCCTCTTTATGGATAGTGATGTCCTCTTTATGGATAGTGATCTCCTCTTTGTGGATAATGATCTCTTTATGGATAGTGATCTCCTCTTTATGGATAGTGATCTCCTCTTTGTGGATAGTGATCTCCTCTTTGTGGACAGTGATGTCCTCTTTGTGGACAGTGATCTCCTCTTTCTGCACAGTGGTCTCCTCTTTGTGGACAGTGGTCTCCTCTTTGTGGATAGTGATCTATTTATGGATAGTGATCTCCTGTTTGTGGATAGTGATCTCCTCTTTATGGATAGTGATGTCCTCTTTATGGATAGTGATCTCCTCTTTGTGGATAATGATCTCTTTATGGATAGTGATCTCCTCTTTATGGATAGTGATCTCCTCTTTGTGGATAGTGATCTCCTCTTTGTGGACAGTGATGTCCTCTTTGTGGACAGTGATCTCCTCTTTCTGCACAGTGGTCTCCTCTTTGTGGATAGTGATCTATTTATGGATAGTGATCTCCTGTTTGTGGATAGTGATCTCCTCTTTATGGATAGTGATGTCCTCTTTGTGGATAGTGATGTCCTCTTTGTGGATAGTGATCTCCTCTTTGTGGACAGTGATGTCCTCTTTGTGGACAGTGATCTCCTCTTTGTGGACAGTGATGTCCTCTTTGTGGACAGTGATGTCCTCTTTGTGGACAGTGATGTCCTCTTTGTGGACAGTGATGTCCTCTTTGTGGACAGTGATGTCCTCTTTGTGGATGGTGAACTCCTCTTTGTGGATAATGATCTATTTGTGGACAATGATGTCCTCTTTGTCAATAATATCTCTTTGTGGACAGTGATGTCCTCTTTGTGGATAATGATCTCTTTGTGGACAATGATGTCCTCTTTGTCAATAATATCTCTTTGTGGACAGTGATGTCCTCTGTGGATAGTGATGTCCTCTGTGGATAGTGATGTCCTCTATGTGGATACATGTGATTCTAGTTAGCCTCTGCCTTATACTACTGTAATAAGGGATCGATCCGTTGTGGAACAACAATCTAAATATGGATATACAACATACTAAACAATGCACTGCAATACATTATTTTTGAACGGTTAAAGTGGTATTAAACCCCCAACAAAACGTGTACTATAATGTCACCAGTCCATCACCAGCAGATTTGCAGTCCGTGGCTCAGCATCACTGAAGTGCAGCGCTCTTTTGCAATAAAAACCGAAAGAAAGAAATCAGAAATCTCCAAATGAAAAAAATAAATGATTGTGTTCACAATGAAAACTGTTGTAAAGGTAATCAGCATGGGTCCAATACTCCAACCCTGCTGGATACTGACGCCGGTGACCACGAGTAGCAGGATTGAGAGTCGGTGTTGATTGCCTTTATGCCAGTTTTTATTGTGAGTCCAATTCTTTTATTTTTTATTTGAAGAATAAAGAAAGTTCTACAATCTACTACTGTGCTCTGCCTTCTTCCTTTGAGCGTTCCGTTGAGTGTTAAAGAAACCCCTCCCCCCTATGTAATGCAAGAAAAAGGAGAAGGGGAGGTGTTCTGTAGTGTTGCGTGCAGGGGCAGACTGACAACTCATGGGACCCCTGGGCAATAGGGGATCATGGGGCCCCTGTGTCCTTGCCCAAACTCAAAAAAACCTATTAAAAAGGTACCAGGGGCATCTCATGGGGCCCCCTACTGACACCGGGCCCTCGGGCAGGGCCCAAGTTTCCAAATGGTCAGTCCGCCCCTGGTTGCGTGTTGCAGCTGGCACACTTATGATGCAAATAACGGACGATCAACAAGAATTTTGGCTCAGTTTTCGACTCGTCTATGGCTTGCCTATCTGTCAACCCATTCCATCAATATAAACACATACTGGCAGGTAGGTCTCGATCAATAAATCGAAGATACGATCGTAAGCAATTGATCGCATCTGCATTTTCACATGCAACCTACATGATCAGTGTGGCTGATAAATGCGATATGTTTGATCATTTTCTGCCCTGGCCAATCAACTCAGTTGGATCAAATCTGATCTGTGTGTGATGGGATTTGCTCAAGCGCAAGAGAAGACAATTGTTTATCAATTCAATCGCTTTGATGAAACCGCAGAGATAAAAAAAAAAATCGATGTGTGTATGTCCACTCTAAAATAATCAAATTGAACAATAATCCGTAATCACAGACCCAGAGTTTGATTGATTTAGCGAGCTTTCAATCGACTTTAATGATGCAAAATCAGGAATTTTTTTGATCGTTCTGGATCGGTCGATTGAACATCTGTGAATGAGTCTCACTACCATGTGTCATACACAGGGGCGGACTGACCATTTGGAAACTCGGCCACTGCCCGAGGGCCCGGGGTCAGTAGGGGGCCCCATGAGATGCCCCTGGTACCTTTTTCACAGGCTTTTTTGAGTTTGGGCAAGGACACAGGGGCCCCATGATCCCCTATTGCCCGGGGGCCCCATGATTTGTCAGTCCGCCCCTGGGCCTGAGTTTAGCAAGAACACACTTTCCCGCTCACTTTTTTCCCCCGCATTTTTTACACGTCAATGTGCATCGTGGCTAGGACGGCCCATTCACTTAAATGGACTGCCCTACTTGCAAAGAATACCCCAAAGTAGCTCCAGAACCTTTTGGGTCACAGAGCGTCTGGATTTTTTTTAAGTGTGTGTTTTGGAGCCATTGTAATGCGTTTTGTTGCGTGAAAAATTCCTCAAAGTAGCTCCAGAACCTTTTGGGTCGCAGAGCGCCTGGTGTTTTTTTTGGTGTGTATTTTGGAGGCTTTGTTGTGCATATTGTCACGTGACAAATGCACACTAAAATATGCGTCTCCTCCCAGTGCTTGGGGCGCCATCAGGGGCGGACTGACCATTTGGAAACTCGGGCACTGCCTGAGGGCCGAGGGTCAGTAGGGGGCCCCATGAGAAGCCCCTGGTACCTTTTTCATAGACTTTTTTGAGTTTGGGCAAGGACACAGGGACCCCATGATCCCCTATTGCCCGGGGGCCCCATGAGTTGTCAGTCCGCCCCTGGGCGCCATTATCAATTAATGGCATCACAAGCACAACCCACGATTGTGGCGCGTTTGCTGCACTTTCCTGAAACATGCGTCAAAATGCACATTGTTGGGTGTTTTGTCATGCGTTTAGGAAACATGTAGATGTAGTTGGAGTGATTTATCAGTTCAATTTTCCGCTCTTGTCTTCCTGCTGCAGCCTCAGCATCACATTGACTGACTCATCTGGATGTGTGAGACTCCCATTTTCTGAAGCCAGAATTTATTTATCCCCATGGAGTGTTACCCCAGGTTCACACCTAAGCATTTTCCGCAGCATTTTGAAGAAAAACAGTACCATCCATTTAACATGATTTCCTATGGGACACGTTCACATCTCTGCGTTTTCACCCGGTGCGTTTTTTGGAAAGGGTCAGGGACTTTTTTGAACGCAAAAAGTTGTGTTTTTGGTTCTATAGACTTCAATGAAAACGCTGCAGAAAAAAAGTGTGTAGTGCGTTTTTAGATCTTCCATCAACTATGAAGGACAAAGACTTCTGATTGCGTACACATTGAGGGCCAGTTCACACTACATGCGTTTCAGTTGCTTTTTTTCTGCATCCCAAATGCACAGAAAGTAGGTTATGTGGTTGTCAGTGTCATCGTTTGCATCAGTGCTGGCAGTTCCAGTGCATTCCGGATGCAAAAAAAAAAGTAGAATAGACTGCATTTTTCCTGCACAGATCTGTACTGGAACGCGGTAAAACGCACTGGAACGCACATGTCCCTATTTAAATTGAAAAATGAACCGGAACGCGTCAAACACATCAAAAACGCACTGAACCATGCCAATAATTCAGAAATGCATCCGGGCTGCGTTTCTATGGTGTGAACCGACCCTAACCCTAGATTCACACCTAAGCGTTTCCTTCTGCGTTTTGCAGAAATGCAGTACAGTCCATTTATTTTATTTATTTCAGGTACTTCTATAGCGCCATCAATTTACACAGCACTTTACATATATATTGTACATTCACATCAGTCCCTAACCCTCAAGGGGTGTACAATCTAAGGTCCCCTAACTCACATTCATACATACACATACTAGGGCCAATTTAGACAGGAGCCAATTCACCTACCAGCATGTCTTTGGAGTGTGGGAGGAAACCGGAGTACCCGGAGGAAACCCACGCAGGCACAGGGAGAACATGCAAACTCCAGGCAGGTGGTGCCATCGCTGAGATTCAAACCAGCGACCCGAGTACTGCCAGATGGAAGTGCTAACCATTTAGCCACTGTGCTGCCCATTTACCATGCTTTCCTATGGGACAGGTTCACATCTCCGCATTTTCACCCGGTTCGTTTTTTGGAAAGGGTCAGACATTTGCATTTTTGGTTCTATAGACTTCAATGGAAACGCTGCAGAAAATTACGTAGTACGTTTTTGCCTTCCTTTTTTTTAAATCTGCCTAGCAACAAGAAAAATATAAAAAAAAAACCAAAATGCATCAAAAACGTGGCAAAAACGTGGCAAAAACACAGTGCAGAAATGGATCAAACGCAAACTGCAAAGGTGTGAACCGAGCCTTAAGCTGACGTCATCAGTCACCCCTCGCCGATCAATGACATTGCAGGTTGTCTTTTCCACCTATACCGATGGAAGGATGGACTGGGGGTGGGACTTGTTGTGCAAGGGCGGGGTTTCCATTTATCTGTCCCTTCTTATAGAACATGATATTATTATTATATTATATATGATATGATCAGGGGCGGACCTAATGATCCAGGGTCCAGGGGCGGACTGACAACTCATGGGGCCCCCGGGCAATAGGGGATCATGGGACCCCTGTGTCCTTGCCCAAACTCAAAAAAGCCTATGAAAAAGGTACCAGGGGCATCTCATGGGGCCCCCTACTGACCCCGGGCCCTCGGGCGGTGCCGGAGTTTCCAAATGGTCAGTCCGCCCCTGGATATGATATTATATTATTAGAGGTACACTTGCTCTGAGTTTCTCTGCAGCAGCAGCATACCCCTCCCCCGCTGATTGCGCCCATGCGTCATCTCGCTCCGTAGACTCCCCTCCCGGCTGTACATGATAAACTTCCACTTCTGGCGGCTTTAGGTAATTACGCGGTCCCCGTGCAGTCGGCGCGTTCCATTGTAAAACGAATAAATATTGATTTTTTATTTTGGCACAAGCCGTCTACAATCCTCCCCGGTGATTAAAAACAAGAACTCCGCGCCTGGGGAGGGGGAGGGGCAGAGTAAAATTCTCCATTATTGAAGAATAGGTATAGTCTGGGCACATCCGCCAGACATTCGCTGCTAGTTTGCCCTGAGGACACAGCAGATTTATATGTTTTCAATTTGTCGGCATCATAAAAGTTTCGGACATTTTGGTCAAATATCCAAATCTGCAGTAAATTGGAGTCTATGGGGACAGGAAGGCGGATGTGGAAGCCATCCAGGGGCGGACTGACAACTCATGGGGAGGAAAGGGATGTCAAACCGGCGGCCCTCCAGCTGTTGCGGAACTACAAGTCCCATCATGCCTCTGGCTGTGGGAGTCATTCTTCTAACTGTCAGCCTTGCAATGCCTCATGAGACGTCAGCTGGAGGGCCGCCAGTTGGACACCTAAAGATCCAGGGTCTATCTGACTTGCTGTGGCTTCTAATGCACATGGTGAGATGCTCACAGTGTGCGGTGAAATCAGAGTGAGCCATTTCAGTCCAGCTGTCCAAGACTGAAGAGATGGCTTCAAGGGTGGACTGACCATTTGGAAACTTTGGCACTGCCTGAGGGTCCGGGGTCAGTAGGGGGCACCATGAGATGCCCCTGGTACCTTTTTCATAGGCTTTTTTGAGTTTGGGCAAGGACACAGGGGCCCCATGATCCCCCTATTGCCCAGGGGCCCCATGAGTTGTCAGTCCGCCCCTGGGCTGACCAAACCTATGGATGAAATTTCAGCAAATGCAAATGCAAGCTCATCCCTGATGGTGAGGCTGGATTTAACAGATCCCTATTTGCAGGGTGTTGAATGTGTGTCTAATGTGTCACAGGGGAATGGAAGATGCCAGGTCCTTCTGGAATCTCAAAAAGAAGACTGAATTTGGGGGCTATAACCTTCAATGTACAGCGGATGTTCATAGACCATTTCATGCTGCTAAGGGAGAAAATGTTGGGGTGCCGCAAATGGAGCGTATTCCAGCAAATGCATGGAAGCCAACTTTAGCTCCTGGGTGCGGCCACTCTTCTTCTCAGCATGTAAATGCTTCTAAATCAGGAATAAAAAACATATAAGGCCTGATTATTCGATCTGATATTTAATAATTTGTTCTCGGAAATTGGGTAGTTTGAGGCGTCCTGCCCTGGACCCCCAGCTCGTTTCCCCCCAAAAAAGTGGAAATCAGCCAAACAAACCAGGTTTCTTGTGAATTCCACCAATTTTTAAACCCTTTCACATAAAAAAAGGTTACCAATATCTTACTCCACCCTAATGGATCAGGGCTCGACGAGGGCAATAAGAACCTCCCTGGCAGGGGGGGGGGGGGGGGTGCCGGTATTACACAGGGAGGTTTTCCAACAATTTATTGAATGTAGAATATTGCTCATCGCAGCAATATCTCAGTGATGGGTCAATGCCTAACTCCATCTTTAAATAGTTTGTTTGGCCAGCTTGACTAGATATTCTCTAATGGCTATTATTGGGGATATATATGTGTGTTTTTATATATATAAGTATTGGTCGGATGGCCTTTCCACACACATGAACTTTAAAGGCCCCCCAGTCTTAGTCCGTAGGGTTCAATATTGAGTTGGCCCCGCCCTTTGCAGCTATAACAGCTTCAACTCTTCTGGGAAGGCCGTCCACAAGGTTTAGGAGGGTGTCTATGGGAAGGTTGGACCATTCTTCCAGAAGCACATTTGTCAGGTCAGGCACTGATGTCGGGGGAGGAGGCCTGGCTCACAGTCTTCGCTCTAATTCATCCCAAAGGTGTTCTATGGGGTTGAGGTCAGGACTCTGTGCAGGACAGTCAAGTTCCTCCACCCCAAACTGGCTCCTCCATGTCTTTATGGACCTTGCTTTGTGCACTGGTGTGCAGTCATGTTGGAACAGGAAGGGGCCATCCCCAAACTCTTCCCACAAAGTTGGGAGCATGAAATTGTCCACAATGTCTTGGTATGCTGACGCCTTAAGAGTTCCCTTCACTGGAACTAGAGGGCCAAGTCCAACCCCTGAAGAACAACCCCACACCATAATCCTTCCTCCACCAAACTTTACACTTGGCACAATGCAGTCATGCAAGTACCGTTCTCCTGGCAACCGTCCAAACCCAGACACGTCCATTGGACAGACAGAGAAGCATGATTTGTAACTCCAGGGAACCCATCTACTCTGCTCTAGAGTCCAGTGGCGGCGTGCTTTACACCACGGCATCCGACGCTTTGCATTGCACTTGGTGATGTAAGGCTTGGATGCAGCTGCTCGGCCATGGAAACCAATTCCATGAAGCTCTCTACACACTGTTGTTGTGCTAATCTGAAGGCCACACCAAGTTTGGAGGTCTTTAGCTATTGGCTCTGCAGACAGTTGGTGACTTCTGCGCACTGTGAGCTTCAGCATGCGCTGACCCCGCCCGGTCATGTGACGTGGCCTACCACTTGGTGGCTGAGTTGCTGTTGTTCCCAGTTGCTTCCACTTTGTTATAATCCCACTAACAGTTGACCGTGGAATATTTAGTAGCCAGGAAATGTCACGGATGGACTTATTGCACAGGTGACAACCTATCACGGGACCACGCTTGGAGTCACTGAGCTCCTGAGAGCGACCCATTCTTTCACCAATGTTTGTAGAAGCAGTCTGCATGCCTAGGGGATGATTGTATACACCTGTGTCCATGGAGGGGATTGGAACACCTGAATCACATGATTTGGAGGGGGGCCCAATACTTTTGATATACTAATTTGCAGCTCTGCTCCTGCATGAGCCCTGTTGTCCATCATCATACATGGGAAGGGAGGCTAGCTAGATGCTTTACAAGGACATCGGACCTCGGCAGACCGATGTTAATTGGTCCCCGGCGGTCCTGTCCTCGTTCCATTAGAGCGGAGCTGATATGGAAAATACAATAAACACAACTCAGGTGCTGAATGCGCAGTGCTGCATAATAAAGTCCGACGGCTTATTGCCAACACGCAGAAAATGTTAATAAGCACTGGAGCTTACTGCGGGAATTTTGTGCCGCGGACAGCGCGGGTGTCATCGGAGACGGATGACATTTAGTCCGTGTTGTCCCTTAAGCCCCTTCCATTTCCCACGGGAACTCTGTAATGAACACAGAATATCTGTGATGGACAGCTCTCCAGGGGGATCACACTTGTCGGCAGGAGATTAAATCCCCCCCCCCAATGATGGAGCTTCTATATGAAAGTGCAATATCAGCCATTACCTGGGGAGGGCAATACTGAGGTTCTCCAGGAAAGGGTTAAAGTCTTGAGGATGCAGCTCATTAACTTGTGCTGAGCTGTGTGAGGACTGAGCCCTTACCGGAGTCCACATATCAGATCTGCTGCCTTCAGTCCCTATTCATTAGGTATTTATGGCAACTTAGTGCTTTCACATCAGTCCTTGTCAAGGAGCTTGCAATCTAAAGTTCCTATCTCACGTACATTCACACACATTAAGCCCCGGTTCACATATATGCGGCTGTGCTGGCGTTTTTTTCACAGGCATGAGAGACCATTCATTTGAGGAAAGAAGTCCCTGCACTTCTTCCGAAAACACAGCCCACACAGGAACATCGGTTCTCAGTAAAGTTGCGTTTTCCATTGCGGGTGGCGTGCCATTAGAAGGGCACCTGCCCGCGGGTCCTCAATTCTCTGTGCAGGTGGTGCGGCTGCATGGATTTTCGTGTGGATCCGCAGCGGCACCACCCGCACAGATGTGAACCTAGCCTAATGCAGGCCACAGATGGGTCGCAAATCGGCTGATTTTTCGGCCGAAAAAAAAATCGTTAGTGGGCTAATTGGTCGGCCGTTTTTCAGGGGTTTTGCACATTTTTTTTATCGGGCATGTTGGAAAATTCATGGCCGATTTTGATGATCGGACAATTTTGGGCAAAACGGCTGATCGTTTTACCGATAAAAAATCTGTGCATGAGCCGAGACCTGCAAGAAGAAGAAAAAGAAGAAGAATTCCAGTCCGCTATTATATTTTATATGAAAAAGTCTTGCAGTTGCAACAAATGTATCCTTTTGTATCCAAATAAAAACATTGTAATCCAAATAATGTGTTACAATATTTTTATTTGGATACAAGTGGATACATTGCTGCAACCGCAAGACTTTTTCATATAAAATATAATAGCGGACTGGAATTCTTCTTCTTCTTATGTATTGCTGTCACATTGTATGGTGCGCTCCCCTGTCTCTGCAAGGGACAGAAGTTATGGGGTTAATGCCGGCCATAGACGGGTCAAAAGTCGGGCGATGTTGGTGGTAACGTCGGCTGATCGGACAACCGATTTTTCGAGTTTTTTAAAAAAATCGGCTGATGTTCGACCCATCTATGTAAAATCACATCAAAAAACGTGTCGAAAAATGCAAATCATGCTGCAAAACACACCAGAAAACGCATCAACCACAACTTGCGTAGGTGTAAACCTAGCCTTCGGGCTCCTTTAGACTTGCAATGGGGGGCATTAAAAATGTGCCGTTCCACCACGGACTGGGGGTGTTCACATGCATGGATCGCAATGCTTTGCTTCATGTCTGTGGCAAACAGGATCACTTGTTTGGTGTCCGGTGGCCCAATGAAGCAAGTGAGGATGCGCAGCAAATGCCCAGCAACTGCGCACAAGGAATGCGGTTGTGTTGCGTTGGTGCGACATTTATGGGGTTACAACAGGTGGCGGGGAGGTGTCATATCACAACCCATCACAGCAAGAGGTGGTGCGTTACCGTGTCTTGTGAAGCGCCACACAAGGGCGTGTTGGGGTGTCCTTAGGAATCAATAGGGATGCAGTTCAGAAACGCGCATTCCCGCAGCGCAAATGCGTGAACCCACCCTTACCCCAAGTTCACACCTAAGCGTTTTCCGCTGCGTTTTGCAGAAACGCACTACAGTCCATTTAACATGATTTCCTATGGGACACTGTCACATCTACGCGTTTTCACCCGGTGCTTTTTTTGGAAAGGGACAGGGACTTTTTTGAACGCAAAAAGTAGCATTTTTATAGACTTCAATGGGAACACTGCAGAAAAGCATGTATTGTGTTTTTGCTGCATTTTTTACACGGTTTTGCTGCATTTTTGATACGTTTTGTGTTTAAAATCTGCCCAACACAGCAAAAACGCAAAACGCAATGCAGAAACGTCTCAAACGCAACCTGCACAGGTGTGAACCTAGACTAATCAGATGACACCCCCCCAATCCAAAATCATCAGATTTGAATTTTTAGCAGCAGTTCTGTTTTGTGCATTTGTCACATTCAGACATTCTTGGAAGCAATCTGTTAAAGTGTTACTGAACCCCCAACAGTACAATCAGTCTGTAGATGCAGTAAAGCATGCTTGTTATACTCACTGTGGATCCTAAGGGGTTAATCCTCCACATTGTGTAAAAAGGCTGTTTGATCCTGTCTTCTCCGTCCCTCCTCTTGTTGTAATGACCACCTGATACAGACTGAATCCGTGGTCACATGCACATGCTCAGGTTGGTGTGTATTGCTAGAGTTTTTTTTTTCTTGGGAGAGTGCATGTGATCAGCACAGGGCCAAACCGGCACTGACCAGACAGAGGTCAGAGGTTCTGCATCCTCCTAGAGCAGAAAGAAAACTCTCTGCTCTAGGAGGACACTGATAGAAGTCATAAGACTGCTTTATACTGCTGATGAGAAAAGGTATTTAGCAGTTTATATTTACTAAAATAATTGCATTTCCATGTTGTGTGTACTGTGGGAGACCAGATATAGTAAATGCAGGGTCCTGGGAGACCAGATATAGTGAATGCAGGGTCCGGGGAGACCAGATATAGTGAATGCAGGGTCCGGGGAGACCAGATATAGTGAGTGCAGGATCCGGGGAGAGCGGATATAGTGAATGCAGGGTCTGGGGAGACCAGATATAGTGAATGCGGGGTCCGGGGAGACCGGATATAGTGAATGCAGGGTCCGGGGAGACCGGATATAGTGAATGCAGGGTGCGGGGAGACGGGATATAGTGAATGCAGGGTCTGGGGAGACCGGATATAGTGAATGCGGGGTCCGGGGAGACCGGATATAGTGAATGCAGCGTCCGGGGAGACCAGATATAGTGAATGCAGGGTCTGGGGAGACCAGATATAGTGAATGCAGGGTCTGGGGAGACCGGATATAGTGAATGCAGGGTCCGGGGAGAGCAGATATAGTGAATGCTGGGTCCGGGGAGAGCAGATATAGTGAATGCAGGGTCTGGGGAGACCAGATATAGTGAATGCAGAGTCCAGGGAGACCGTATATACTGAATGCCGGGTCCAGGGAGATCAGATATAGTGAATGCAGGGTCCGGGGAGACCAGATACAGTGAATGTAGGGTCCGGGGAGACCAGATATAGTGAATGCAGGGTCCGGGGAGACCAGATATAGTGAATGCGGGGTCCGGGGAGACCGGATATAGTGAATGCGGGGTCCGGGGAGACCGGATATAGTGAATGCAGGGTCCGGGGAGACCAGATATAGTGAATGCAGGGTCCGGGGAGACCGGATATAGTGAATGCAGGGTCCGGGGAGACCAGATATAGTGAATGTAGGGTCCGGGGAGACCAGATATAGTGAATGCAGGGTCCAGGGAGACCAGATATAGTGAATGCAGGGTCCGGGGAGATCAGATATAGTGAATGCGGGGTCCGGGGAGACCAGATATAGTGAATACGGGGTCCGGGGAGACCAGATATAGTGAATGCAGGGTCCTGGGAGACCAGATATAGTGAATGTAGGGTCCGGGGAGACCAGATATAGTGAATGCAGGGTCCGGGGAGACCAGATATAGTGAATGTAGGGTCTGGGGAGACCAGATATAGTGAATGCAGGGTCCGGGGAGACCGGATATAGTGAATGCGGGGTCCGGGGAGACCGGATATAGTGAATGCGGGGTCCGGGGAGACCGGATATAGTGAATGCGGGGTCCGGGGAGACCAGATATAGTGAATGCAGGGTCCGGGGAGACCAGATATAGTGAATGCAGGGTCCGGGGAGACCGGATATAGTGAATGCAGGGTCCTGGGAGACCGGATATAGTGAATGCAGGGTCCGGGGAGACCGGATATAGTGGATGCAGGGTCTGGGGAGACCAGATATAGTGAATGCAGGGTCCAAGGAGACCAGATATAGTGAATGCAGGGTCCTGGGAGATCAGATATAGTGAATGCGGGGTCCGGGGAGACCAGATATAGTGAATGCAGGGTCCAGGGAGACCAGATATAGTGAATGCGGGGTCCGGGGAGACCAGATATAGTGAATGCGGGGTCCGGGGAGACCAGATATAGTGAATGCAGGGTCCTGGGAGACCAGATATAGTGAATGTAGGGTCCGGGGAGACCAGATATAGTGAATGTAGGGTCCTGGGGGACCAGATATAGTGAATGCAGGGTCCTGGGTGACCAGATATAGTGAGTGCAAGGTCCTGGGAGACGGGATTTAGTGAACGAACACTTTAAGCCCAGCCTATGGCGGAGACTATCAGACGGCTGAATTATATACACAATCATTTTACTCTTCATATTCCGGCTGGTGTAAGGTGACTGCCGCCATATTACTCCTGAAGCAGGACCATTGAGTATTGCTCAGTACTGATGATGATGGTGTCCTATTATATAATAAATGTGGTCGCTGCCTTGATCGATTTTATATCACCTGAACTATATACAAGATGACTCCAGCATGCTGCCTCCCCCAGGTCATTCCAGGCGTTACGTCCTCCTCGTTCATCACCGGCCAGCCCAGATATTGCAACTCTAACGCGCAGCAGACACCAGAAATGATTTGCTGTTCGCACGGCGTTAGTGACCCGGGGAAGATTGATCGGCTCTTCATTCCAGTAAAGTGGATTCATTTTTTCCTTTTCCGCCTAATTAAAATGAGTCGGCGAACGCCATCAGCCAACGCAGCTCATCTCATGTCAGAGAACGAACAGCTCAACGAACGGCTGACGATTTCTAAGGATGTATCATCTGTACGCCAGGATACTTGTGTAATGGGAGGGGGGGCAAGGGGGGGTTGTGTATATAAATGTATCAAGGTCAGAAATAATGTTTCTCTTTATATATGTGAAGGGGGCGGACATATTGCGCAATTATATATTCAGCCTGTATACAGTGACTGCACTTTCCTGTTCCTCCCTTGCAGTGTAAAGCTTGCCATTCACAGCGGGCTGAACAAAAGAGATCTAAGGCTGGCCATACACTATACAATTTTCTGCCCAATTTCCTTTAGATTTACCTTCAACAATGTAGTACAAGGACCTACCTAATTGGATACAATTGAAAGTGTTGTTTGGGTTTGACCTCCTATTATATGGTTTTTGGTAAATCGAAAGCAAAATTCTCATGAAAATTGTATAATGTATGGCCAGCCTTACAGATTCCTCCATCCACGCATAGATGGACAACCCCCCACCTCACCCCCGCCCCGCTGGGCTATTGTATTTTGACAGCCGTCACTGGATTGCATGCAGCCGCTGTTCAGCCAAAAACAATTTCCAGCAGCCTCCTCCTTCATCAAAAGCGGATACAATGCTTGACCTTAGTTGAACAGAGTGAGGGCCCCAGGGCCACTCATTGAGGAAATTTCAACAAGCTCATCAGGATCCAGCCAAAATTCACAAGAGGTCTATTTAAACGAAATTTGCATAGCCATTCATCCAGTCAGTCTGCATGTGCAAAATGAGCAACCCCCCCCCCCCCCCCCAAAAACAAAAAAAACAAAACAAAACATTTTTTAGGCTATTTTCTCTTCTGTAGGAATGTTCTTTTATTATTGGACAGTTGTAAAATACTGCATTATGGCCACTAGATGGCGCGCAGGAGCATAGGAAATACATACATCTGATTCTAGAGAACACTAGAGGGAATTAGCAAACAAATGTAACCAATGATTGGACACTAGAGCAGGGCTCTCCAGACCAGGGGTGGACTGGCAACTCATGGGGCCCCCGGGCAATAGGAAATCATGGGGCCCCGTGTCCTTGCCCACACTCAAACCACACTCAAAAAAGCCTATGAAAGGTACCAGGGGCATCTCATGGGGCCCCCTACTGACCCCAGGCCCTCGGGCAGTGCCCGAGTGCCTAAATGGTCAGTCCGCCCCTGCTCCAGACTTTCTAAACAAAAGGACAGTTTACTGTCCTTCAGAATGTATGGGATCCAGACTGTGGCCACTGGGAGTAGAAAAGGTCCCAACCTCAGTTTTACTCCATCATTGGTGCCATGGGAGGATTTGTGTCCCATCATTAATTTCAATGGACCCCATTGTTGGTGTCTTTGTGAGAAATTATGCCCCACCATTGGTGTCATTGGGAGCAATTTTACTCCATCGTTGGTTCCATTGGAGGAATTGTGTCTCATCATTAATGTCAATGGGCCCTATTGTTGGTGTCATTGTGAGAAATTATGTCCCGTCATTGGTGTCACTGTGAGCAATTTTACCCCATTGTTGGTGCCATTGGAGGAATTGTGTCCCATCATTAATGTCAATGGGCTCCAATGTTGGTGTCATTGTGAGAAATTATGTCTCGTCATTGGTGTCACTGGGAGCAATTTTACCCCATCGTTGGTGCCATTGGAGGAATTGTGTCTCATCACTAATGTCATTGAGCCCCATTGTTGGTGTCACTGCAAGAAATCATACCCCACCATTGGTGTCACTGGGAGCAATTTTCCCTCATTGTTGGTGCCATTGGAGGAATTGTGTCTCATTATTAATGTCAATGGGCCCCATTGTTGGTGTCATTGTGAGAAATTATGTCTCGTCATTGGTGTCACTGGGAGCAATTTTACCCCATCGTTGGTGCCATTGGAGGAATTGTGTCTCATCATTAATGTCATTAAGCCCCATTGTTGGTGTCATTGTGAGAAATTATGTCCCGTCATTGGTGTCATTGGGAGCAATTTTCCCCCATTGTTGGTGCCATTGGTGGAATTGTGTCTCATGATTAATGTCAATGGGCCCCATTGTTGGTGTCATTGTGAGAAATTATGTCCCGTCATTGGTGTCACTGGGAGCAATTTTACCCCATCGGTGCCATTGGGGGGAATTGTACCTTTTCATTGGTGTCAGTTGCGGGGGATTTTGCCCCATTGTTAGTATCAGTGGATGAAATAGGGCCCCAAGGGCCAGATAAAAGTAAGTAAAGGGTGGCACAGTGGCTTAGTGGTTAGCATGTCTGCCTTGCAGTAAATGGGTCATGGGTTTGATTCCCAACCATGGCGCCTCCTGCATGGAGTTTGCATGTTCTCCCTGTGCCTGTGTGGATTTCCTCTGGGTACTCCAGTTTCCTCCCACACTCCAAAAACATGCTGGTAGGTTAATTGGCTCCTGTCTAAATTGTCCCTAGTATGTGTATGTATGAATGTGAGTTAGGGGACCTTAGATTGTACGCCCCTTGAGGGTTAGGGACTGATAGGAATGTACAATATATATGTAAAGCGCGGCGTAAATTAATGGCGCTATATAAGTACCTGAAATAAATAAATAAAGAACCTCACCTGGCCCCTGGGTCTCAGTTTGGAGACCACTGCACTAGAGGGAATTAACAAGTAAATGTAATTAATGATTAGAAACTTGAGAGAATTATGAAATATATGTAACCAATGGTTATCCTGGAATTAGTTTTATCTCAGCAGCTGCTGGGATCATAGCGGACTATTCCCAACTTTGCCCAGAACAGCTTTATAAATAGATATATGAAACAAATGGCACCAAATCAACAGTGACCTTTCATAAATGGTCCCCATGGTGTCAGGCAGATGGTCAAATGACCTTTCCTTCAAACACCTTACCAAACACCAGGGGGCGGCAGATGGCACCGAAGATTGGCCATCAAACACACAACCAGCACGATGTGCCGGAACAATCTCCTTTCCATCCACGTCTGCTTCCCATGGAGAGATTTCCCCACACACATCCAATCTGCTCCAACTGACTGCTATCATCCCACAAAGCGTTACATTCTTTTAGCTGCTATAAGCTGGTTTCTGATTGGTTCCCTAGCACACTATGGCTCTGTAAATTACCTTTACAAAAAAAAAATCTGTTATTTAATTTCTTCCGATAAATTTGGATACATTTTGTGTCTGAACAGATGGGGGCGCCGGAGGATCCTGTTTAGACTCGGCGAAAGCAAATCCCGGCATCAGACTTTAACCGGGATCCCATCTGCCAGGGGTCTGTATGTCCTCCGCGTGTTTCAGTTTTCTCCAAAATTCATCCAGCCAGGCAACTGGAATCTACCCAACACCAGCCCAATGTTGTGTGTGTTTATTTGTAGTGTTGAGGGGACCAGGGGCAGACTGACAGAGGGCCTGGGGTCAGTAGGGGGCCCCATGAGATGCCCCTGGTACCTTTTTCATAGGCTTTTTTGAGTGTGGGCAAGGACACAGGGGCCCCATGATCCCCTATTGCCCGGGGGCCCCATGAGTTGTCAGTCCGCCCCTGGAGGGGACATTAGAGTGTAAGCTCCTGTGATGCAGAAACTGATGTGACTGGCTCAGTGTTCTCTGTACAGTGCTGTGGTATATGTCAGAGCTATACAAATGTATAATAATAGTGTGTGACTTTGGGGGGACATTAGAGTGTAAGCTCCTCTGGTTCAGAGACTGATGTGGCTGGCTCAGTGTTCTTTGTACAGCACTGCAGTATATGTCAGAGCCAGGGGCGGACTGACCATTTGGAAACTTGGGCACTGCCCAAGGGCCCGGGGTCAGTAGGGGGCCCCATGAGATGCCCCTGGTACCTTTTTCATAGGCTTTTTTGAGTTTGGGCAAGGACACAGGGGCCCCATGATCCCCTATTGCCCGGGGGCCCCATGAGTTGTCAGTCCGCCCCTGGCCTCATCCCAGGCTCAGGTTTCCCAATGATAAGTAACTTTACATTTTAGGCTGGGGCACCTGCAGATTTTCTGTACTTTTAGGCCCAGTTCACACTCCATGTGTTTCAGTTGCTTTTCTTCTGCATCCAACATGCACAGATCTGGTGGTCAGTGTCATAGTTCACATCAATGCGTTCCGGTTGCAGAAATAAAAAGTAGAACAGGCTCCATTCTTTTTCCTGCACAGAACTGTACTGGCTCTTCTCATCTGTTTTTCCTGCCCTTTACTACCATCTACGCCGTGAGAGGCCTAAGAATGTTCTCTACTGTATCCTGGGAATCAATAGTTCTTAGTTTTTTTGGTGGTCCACTATTGCCCAGGGGCCCCATGAGTTGTCAGTCCGCCCTTGGTCAGAGCTATATAAATATATAATAATAGTGTGTGACTGTGGTGGGAGTGGGACATTAGAGTGCAAGCTCCTCTGGTTCAGAGACTGATGTGACTGGCTCAGTGTTCTCTGTACAGCACTGCAGTATATGTCAGAGCTATATAAATATATAATAATAGTGTGTGACTGTGGTGGGAGTGGGACATTAGAGCGCAAGCTCCTCTGGTTCAGAGACTGATGTGGCTGGCTCAGTGTTCTTTGTACAGCACTGCGGTATATGTCAGAGCTATAGAAATGTATAATAATAATAGTGTGTGGCTGTGGTGGGACATTAAAATGTACATTTTTCTTTATTTAAAATCTTGCAAATATACAGCTTGTTATAAAAAACATATTTACATATATAAAAAAAATAAATAAAAATGAATATATATAAACAAACAAGCTTACATCAGCAAGTAACAGAAAAGAAAACAGCTTTTTTCCCCAAAAATAACAAATAGAATTATATGCAAAGAAATGTAATTTTATTATTTGCAAACTACTAAATTAGGACATTAGAGTGTAAGCTCCTCTGGTACAGAGACTGATGTGACTGGGTTAGGCTTCTCTGTACAGCACCATGGTATATATCAGAGCTATATAAATGTATAATAATAATGATGATAATAATAATGCATGACTATGGTGGGCTATTGGAGTGTAAGCTCCTCTGGTGCAGAGACTGATGTGACTCTGTACAGCACCACGTTATATGTCAGAGCTATATAAATGTATAATAATAATAATAATAATAATGCATGACTATGGTGGGCTATTAGAGTGTAAGCTCCTCTGGTGCAGAGACTGGTGTGACTGGGTTAGGCTTCTCTGTACTGCACTATGTTGTATGTCAGAGCTATATAAATGTATAACAATAATAATGCATGACTATGGTGGGACATTAGAGTATAAACTCCACTGGTGCAGAGGCTGATATGACTGGGTTATAGTTCTCTGTACAGCACCACAGTATATGTCAGAGCTATATACATTTATAATAATAGTGTGTCACTATGGTGGGACATTAGAGTGTAAGCTCCTCTGGAACAGAGACTGATGTGACTGGCTCAGTGTTCTCTGTACAGCACCATAGTATATGTCAGAGCTATACAAATGTATAATAATAATAAAATAGTGGACAGAGTGTAAGCTCCTCTGGTTTAGAGACTGATTTGTATGTTACACTGCTCTCAATGCTACACAAATGCATAATAATACAGCATGGTAATTGATTGTGAACTGCTCTGGTTTAGAAGCTGATGTGTATGATATATTGTTATTATAATAATAATAATAATAATAATAATATAGTATGGTTTAGAAAACGAATTGTAAGCTCATGTGGTGCAGACACTAATGTGCATGTCATATTGTTCCCAGAGCTGTTAAAAAAATCTATTAGTATTATTATTATTTGGTTGGGATAATGAATTGTAAGCTCCTCTGGTGCAGAAACTGTTGTGTAACATTAAATTGTTTTCAGAGCTATATACAGTAAATGTATGATGGTAATATTGTATATTTAGAATAATGGATTGCAAGCTCCTCTGGTGCAGAGACTGATGATGCGTATGTTACATTGTTCTTAGAGCTATATGCATGTATAATAATAATAGTACAGTATGGTAATAGAACATTCACTCCACCCATACAGAGACTGATGTGTATGTGATAGTGTTCTCATGTAAAAATATTATTATTACTGTATGGTGAGAAAATGAATTGTAAGCTCCTCTGGTGCAGGGACTGATGTGTAAGTTACATTGTCCTCAGAGCTACATAAATGTATATTATTATTATTATTATTATTATTAATATAGTATGTTTGGGATGATAGACTGTAAGCTCCTCTGCTGCAGAGGCTGATGTGTAAGTTACATTGTCCTCAGAGCTATATAAATGTATAATAATAATATAGTATGTTTGGGATGATGGATTGTAAGCTCCTCTGGTGCAGAGACTGATGTGTGTGTGTGTGTATGTTACATTGTTCTCAAAACTATATAAATGTATAATATGAATACAGTATGGCAATGGATTGTAAGCTCCTCTGGTGCAGAGACTGATGTGTAAATTACATTGTCCTCAGAGCTATATAAATGTATAATAATAATAATATAGTATGTTTGGGGTGATAGATTGTAAGCTCCTCTGCTGCAGAGACTGATGTGTAAGTTACATTGTCTTCAGAGCTATATAAATGTATATTATTATTATTATTATTATTATTAAAATAGTATGTTTGGGATGATAGATTGTAAGCTCCTCTGGTGCAGAGACTGATGTGTGTGTATGGTACATTGTTCTCGAAACTATATAAATGTATAATATGAATACAGTATGGCAATGGATTGTAAGCTCCTCTGGTGCAGAGACTGATGTCTAAGTTACATTGTCCTCAGAGCTACATAAATGTATAATAATAATATAGTATGTTTGGGATGATGGATTGTAAGCTCCTCTGGCGCAGAGACTGGTGTGTGTATGTTACATTGTTCTCAAAACTATATAAATGTATAATATGAATACAGTATGGCAATGGATTGTAAGCTCCTCTGGTGCAGAGACCGATGTGTAAATTACATTGTCCTCAGAGCTATATAAATGTATAATAATAATAATAATAATATAGTATGTTTGGGATGATGGATTGTAAGCTCCTCTGGTGCAGAGACTGATGTGTAAATTACATTGTCCTCAGAGCTATATAAATGTATAATAATAATAATAATATAGTATGTTTGGGATGATGGATTGTAAGCTCCTCTGGTGCAGAGACTGATGTCTAAGTTACATTGTCCTCAGAGCTACATAAATGTATAATAATAATATAGTATGTTTGGGATGATGGATTGTAAGCTCCTCTGGTGCAGAGACTGATGTGTGTATGTTACATTGTTCTCAAGACTATATAAACGTATAATATGAATACAGTATGGCAATGGATTGTAAGCTCCTCTGGTTCAGAGCTCTCAGTACAGCTCTATGGAGAGTGTTGGCAGCCTCCGAACCACTAACAAATTCAATGATCGCCCTCCAAGTTCTCCCGGCACTCACCATCCCCGCTGATGTTCTCCTCGCAGGAATACCAGATCCCGGCATGGAAATGCCTTTCGATGAATTTGTCGTCCCCGGTCTCCCAGGTGTATTGGACCACGTTGCTGCCATTGGTGTCAGAGTTGTTGAAGCGGATGCAGAAGGTCTGTTTCTCCCTGGAGCTGCCCTGGCAGAAGGGTTTGGGCACTTTGCGGATCCCCTCACACCAGTAGCTGCTGCTGAAGGCGGTGATGGAGAAGAGGAGAGAGAGGAAATTCAGAGTCAGCGCCAGAGTGGCCCTTCTACGTCTGTCCATGGAGCTCAGCGACGTCCAGAGCCGAGCCCTGAGATCCCCAACACCAGACTGAGGATGGGAGCTGCTCCTCGCCTGGCGTCCTGCTCCATCCCCAGCACCCAATGAGAAGTCTCTGCATTGATATGAGCGCAGCTCCACTCTATAAGGGCTTGTCATGTGTGACAGGCTGATGAGGGGGGAGGGGGGAGATGCTCGTCCGCTAAATGTCAGGATGAGAGAGAAAAGGCTTTGCTTCCAGTAGAGCGCACACCTAATACGCTATGTCTCTCAAAGTCAGAGAAAAGAGCAGTTCACCGATCTACCCCCTCCTACATAATCCTTCTATTCAATAAAATCCAGAGTTTTCATTTACCAGAAATTTCAGAAAAAAATGGAAATTTTGGCAAAATTTTGCCATTTCAAAAAAAAAAAAAAATGTTTTGGTTTCGAAAGGTAAAATAAAATGAAGGTGGTTTTGAAGAGTGTAATGGGCTTTAAATGTCTCCTGAGGGTTACAGAAGCTCCTTTCATCTATCTTGGATCTGTTCTTGAGCTAAAAAATTGCCCCTCATTATGTCCTTCCACAGAAAGGAAAAAAAAACAGACAATGAAAAAAATATGAAAAAAAGTAGTCATACACGAATCCCCAAATAGAAAAGAAAAACACTAGAGTGTCTATTAATAGAAAATAGAAAAGCAATCCACCTAGTGAAAGTGCAATTATATTTGTTTTGTGTGAATGGGGCAAAAAAAATGTTAATGTATTTCCTGTGCTGGTCAAATGTTTTTCATTGATTTAAAATGAAAAAATACCACATTGGACACTAGATGGTGCTAAGTGTCATAGTCAATTCCTATGATACCACATTAGGCAGATAGATGGCATTACGTATTAGGAAATTCCTAGAAAACTTACTGCCTTTAGACACCAGACGGCACCAAGTTTCAGAGACAATACTATGATACCACCTTTGGTCAATAGATGGCGCAAAATATCAGGAACTTCCTATAATACTGCCTTTGGACACCAGAAGGCGCTACGTATCATAGGCAATAGCTATGATACCAGATCTGGCCAATAGATGGTGCCAAGTATAAAGAAATCCCTGTAATACAGCCTTTGGACACCAGAAGGCGCTAAGGATCATAGGTTATGCCTATGATTCCACATTTGGCCAATAGATGGCGCTGAGTATCAGGAAATCCCTGTAATACGGCCTTTGGGCACCAGAAGGCACTAAGTATCATAGGTTATGCCTGTGATTCCACATTTGGCCAATAAATGGCGTCAAGTATCAGGAAATCCCTGTAATATTTACTGCCTTTGGTAACTGGAAGGTGCCAAGTATCATAGGTAATAGCTATGATACCACATTTGGCCAATAGATGGCGCTAAGTATCAGGAAATCCCTGTAATAATGCCTTTGGTCACCAGAAGGCGCTAGGTATCATAGGCAATAGCTATGATACCACATTTGGCCTATAGATGGCGCCAAGTATCAGGAAATCCCTGTAATAATGCCTTTGGTCACCAGAAGGCGCTAGGTATCATAGGCAATAGCTATGATACCACATTTGGCCTATAGATGGCGCTAAGTATCAAAAAATTCTAAAGATACTTGCCGTATTTTTCCACTAGATGGCGCTAAGCATCATAGAAAATTCCTATGACACTTACGGCATTTGGCCACTAGATGGCACTAAATATCACAGGAAATGTGTATGATACCTAGCGCCATCTAGTAGTCAAATGTGGTATTTTTAAAATCAATGAAAAACATTCAACCAGCACAGAAACTAATCTAATAACATTCTTCGCACAGAACAAATGTGTGTGCTTTCACAAGGTGAAATACTAAGCAATTCTTTTTTTTTTTGTTCTAAACACCCCAAAATGAAAGAAACTAACCCAAATACATCCAAGTTTATTGAGTTATTTTCACACAAGCAGCCCAAAGAACAAAACTGGGAATTCTTAGCTTTGCTAAAACTGCATAAAAGTCACTACTTAAAGGGGAACCCCTCCTGGCTTTTTATGCAGGGTAGTCCTCAATACTCACCTGATGAATCCAGCATTGTCCTGCTGCGATTTGCTGCTCGGCTTCCTCAGCCCGGCTTCTGTTTTTTCATCTTCTCTAGACTCGCATGCTGGACAGTCAAGCAGGGGAGGAAAGGGCTAGCAGATGCTGGATGTCCTCCAGCCAGGAAATGAGCTGGGCTCTATCTGACTTGCTGTAGATTCTAACACACATTGTGAGAGAGATGACACAGTCATTGCAATCCTGGAGCCTGTGCAGTTCTGGGCTGGCTTCACAAATGTCTGATGCAGGGGCGGACTGACTGACCATTTGGAAACTCTGGCACTGCCAGAGGGCCCGGGGTCAGTAGGGGGCACCATGAGATGCCCCTGGTACCTTTTTCATAGGTTTTTTTGAGTTTGGGCAAGGACACAGGGGCCCCATGATCCCCTATTGCCCGGGGGCCCCATGAGTTGTCAGTCCGCCCCTGGTCTGATGCAAATCAGCTCCTGCCTCAGCCTCATTGAGACTTGCTACAAAGTTACAGTGTACAGTCTGATCAGTGGGGGAGGGGAGACTGAAGAAATGCTTCCTCCTGCCTGCAGCGCTAGAGTAGCTGAACTGTATACACATTCCTGTTCAGGCCGTTGCCTGGACCATCCCATAGCGCTGCACAGGCACACCTCAGTAGGTCAGTATTGGATGGAGACATCAATGAGCCGTGTCTGGACATCGAATTTCCATTTCCATCCTATAGAGTGTTGGGTGGATGACAAAATCTGAGTTGTTCCCGCCCACATCCGTCCTTGGCCGGTCCTCCATCATCGCCCATCATTGGGATTCACCCTTCATCCTCACTGCAATGCAAATCATCCATCCACTGTGACCAATGGCGAGCTTCCCTCCCCCATATGCTGGGGACCTCCTCCTGGACCCCCTGGACATGAATACAGAGGACATAATGGCCCCCAATCCAGATGGGGATAAGGGGAGAAAAATCACTACAAAAAGTCCCATTCTGTACCGGGAGGGGGTGGGGGTAAATAAACAAATATACAGGAGGGGAGAGGAGAGAGAAAGAGAGAGAGAGAGATGAGAAGGAGAGGGAAAAAGAGAGGAAGACTGGGGGGGGGGGTGAGTGAGGGGATGAAGAGAAGGGATACAGAGGAGGAGAGAGAAAAGAGACAGAATAGAGGAGACAAAGAGGCATACATACTCAGCCGCATTGTCAGTGCAGAAATGTATTTGGTCCTTCCAATAAAGCTATTTAAATTGAATTGAGAGAAGAGAAGAGAGAAAATAAGAGAGAGAGAAGAGGGGAGAGAGAGAAGAGAGAGAAAAGAGGAGTATGAGAAGAGAGGAGAGAGAAAAGAGAGGAGAGAGAAAAGAGAGGAGAGAGAAAAGAGAGGGGAGAGAAAAGAGAGGAGAGAGAGAAGAGTGGAGAGACAGAAGAGGGGAGAGAGAAGAGGGGAGAGAAGAGAGAGAAAAGAGGAGTATGAGAAGAGAGTATGAGAAGAGAGGAGAGACGAGAGGGGAGAGAAGAGAGGAGAGAAAGAAGAGAGGAGAGAGAAAAGAGAGGAGAGAGAGGAAGAGAAGAGAGGAGAGAGAGAGAGAGAGAAGAGAGGGGAGAGAAAAGAGAGGAGAGAGAAGAGAGGAAAGAGAGAGAGAAGAGAGGAGAGAGGAGAGAGAAAAGATTGTGAAAAGAGGAGAGAGAGAAAAGAGAGAGAAGCCAGGAGAGAGAGAAGAGAGGGGAGAGAAATGAGAGAGAGGAACAAGAGGGGAAAGGGAGAGAAGAGATGAGATTAGAGAGAATAGAAAATAGGAGAGAGATGAGAAAAGAGAGGAGAGAGAGGAAGAGAAATGGAGTAGAGAGAGAAGAGAAAAGATTAGACAGAGAAGAGAGGAGAGAGGAACCCAGGAGAGAGAGTGAGGAAAAGGAGAACAGAAGAAAGGAGAAGGAGAGGAGAAGGAGAATAAAAAAGATTGGAGAGAGAAGTGAAGAGGGGAGAGAAAAAACAGAGAGAGAAGGAGGAGAGGAGAGGAGTAATAAGGGAAAGAGAGAGGAGAGATCTATTAGAGAGAAGAATGGGGACAGGGACCGAGATACAGGAAAAGGGAGATAGAGAAGAAGGGGGAATATAGAGGGAGAGAAGGGGAGAGCAAGGGAGCAAGTAGAGAAAAAATGAAGGGATGAGGAGAAGGGAGAGCGAGAGAATGACAAAAAGAGGAAGAATGGGGGGGGGGGGGGGGGGGTAGTGGGAGAGAAAGGGAGAAAGAGTGCAGATGAAAAATGGGATGGAAGGGATGAAAGGAAAGGGTAAGAAGAATAGGAGGAATAGAGAAGAGAGTATGATAATGTGTGTGTGGGAGAGAGAAAAGGAGGGAGAGAACCCCCACACCCATCCTGGTACCATACTATTTTGTTTCACAAACACTATATTGCCAAACGTATTTGGCCGCCTGCCTTTCCACCCACATGACCTTTAATGGCCCCCCAGTCTTAGTCCGTAGGGTTCAATATTGAGTTGGCCCCGCCCTTTGCAGCTATAACAGCTTCAACTCTTCTGGGAAGGCCGTCCACAAGGTTTAGGAGGGTGTCTATGGGAAGGTTGGACCATTCTTCCAGAAGCACATTTGTCAGGTCAGGCACTGATGTCGGGGGAGGAGGCCTGGCTCACAGTCTCCGCTCTAATTCATCCCAAAGGTGTTCTATGGGGTTGAGGTCAGGACTCTGTGCAGGACAGTCAAGTTCCTCCACCCCAAACTCACTCATCCATGTCTTTATGGACCTTGCTTTGTGCACTGATGTGCAGTCATGTTGGAACAGGAAGGGGCCATCCCCAAACTCTTCCCACAAAGTTGGGAGCATGAAATTGTCCAAAATGTCTTGGTATGCTGACGCCTTAAGAGTTTCCTTCACTGGAACTAGGGGGCCAAGCCCAATCCCTGAAAAACAACCCCACACCATAATCCCCCCTCCACCAAACTTTACACTTGGCACAATGCAGTCAGGCAAGTACCGTTCTCTTGGCAACCGCCAAACCCAGACATGTCCATCCAAGCCTTACATCACCAAGTGCAATGCAAAGCGGTTTATGCCATGGTGTAAAGAACGCCGCCACTGGACTCTAGAGCAGTGTAGACGTGTTCTCTGGAGTGACCAATCACACTTCTCTGTCTGTCACATTCCTTCGGTACTGAAATGTATTGTAATTGTACTGTCTCCCTTATATTGTAAAGCGCTGCGCAAACTGTTGGCGCTATATAAATCCTGTATAATAATAATTAAAAAAAGTATCATGGACAGCTATTTTGGGTTGGAATCTACAAATCAGTTACACTGTAGTGGTGGCTGGTATCCACTAGATGGCGGTCTCTGACATCACTGAAATCACACATTAAACCCAAAGGAGCTCTGATACAGGTAAAATGTTTCTTCAAACCATTCTGTGTATATTTTTGGAGTTCTTTGTGTTGCTCAGCAGCTTTTATCAGAAAATATTTTCTCTCTGGGGTTATATTTACTGATATGATGATGAAATTCATTCACTATTGTATTTCCCATAAAATTCCCCAAAGCATATCGGCCGCTATTGTCCAGGGAAAGATATTTCATTGTTTGATTATCCCTGGCATAGGCTGGAACCGCTATTATTTGGATTTTTTATTGTGCTGCATTGAATCCAGGGGCCGGGAATGAAGATGAGCACAAAGTCAATCACATCAACCTAGCTGGGCAATTATGCAAATCTCTTACAATGCCGTGATCACAGTTTTCGATCCTACAAATCAGATAACGCAGCTTGTGATCCGGATCGGGAAGTCATTAGGAAATCTGGAATTTTTTTTCCCCAGAGGTGAGTCCGGTAAAAAAAAGACTTGGTTTGCGGTCTGCGGTCATGTGACCATTCCCCGCAGTGGAAAAAAAAATTCCCAAAATGCCTTCCATCTACAAATTGAACTGCCACACGATGACATTTGCCAGGCTTGGATCTGGATTTTATGTGTTTTTTTTAAATTTTTTTATAAAAGTAGCAGTGCATCTTTATAAAGTTCCATTACCTTGTTACGCAGGTCTTTAGACCTTTAGCTCTTTTCTGCTCCCCATGGCTCAGTATCTAGCCTGCTCAGTGCATCCACATGAGAGCAAACAAACTCATTGACTATTTATATACTGACACTAATTGCAATGTAAAAAGCCACAGATGTGGGACATTAACCTTTAGCTGTCATTTTAACCCATGTGTGTCACCTTGTCTGTCTGTACCAAGGCCAAACATTCAAGGGGGTGGAAACTTTTGATCCGGGCCATTCGGGTGATTTCTGTTATCATTATGATTTAAAAAGGAGCCAAACAACTATGTGATAATAACTATCCCTAAATAAAAGTTTTTTTTTACATGATCAGGCAATGTGTGTATATATATATATATATATATATATATATATAGTATATACACACACACATATATATATATATATAGTATACACACACACATATATATATAGTATACACACACACATATATATATATAATTTTTTTAAATTAATATATATATATTTAAATAAACACATACACTGTATATATATTTATATATTATATAATTATATATTATAAAGAGCAGTCCCTCCCCATATACAGCTCCTCCTCCTCCTACGTCTCTCCATTAAGTCCGTCTTGTTGCCCTGTGTCTCCCGCTCTCCTATATATTCCCTGTAATAGCCAGAGATAGGGATTCTGGGAAGAGCGAATCACTAAGGGGGTTATCGGCTCATTAATTCATTAGAAAGATTGTATAACTGTGCATGTGGGAGGCGGCCATTGATGGATGAAGGTTGCGGCTGGTTCAGTTCATTGCGGCTACTGACTGTATCTCAGTACAATGTATAGGGAGGAATAAAGAACAATATAAAAAAAAAACATGCAATGGTCCTGATTTACTAAAGATGTGCATGGACATAACAATTGTGCGCAAACAAGTAAACTGCGTGCATGAGGAATGATCCCACCGTGCGCACAAATAGACCTTCACAGGCTGCTACAATTATTAAGAAGGCTGCTTTGCTATGTCCGAGTCACATTTATTTATTTCAGGTACTTATATAGCGCTGTCAGTTTACGCCACGCTTTACATATATATTGTACATTCACATCAGTCCCTAACACTCAAGGGGCGTACAATCTAAGGTCCCTAACTCACATTCATACATACACATACTAGGGCCAATTTAGACAGGATCTAATTAACCTACCAGCATGTCTTTGGAGTGTGGGAAGAAACTAGAGTACCCGGAGGAAACCTACGCAGGCACAGGGAGAACATGCAAACTCCAGGCAGGTGCTGTGGTTGGGATTTGAACCAATGATCCCAGTACTGCCAGGTGGAAGTGCTAACCATTTAGCCACTGTGCTGTCCACACATAACAAGAGGAGTGTGATTTTCTACCATGCAGGTATAAGCAGGGGCGGACTGACCATTTGAGCACTCGGGCACTGCCCGAGGGTCTTGGGTCAGTAGGGGGCCCTATGAGATGCCCCTGGTACCTTTCATTGGCTTTTTCATAGGCTTTTTTGGGTGTGGGAGAGGACACAGGGGCCCCATGATCCCCTATTGCCCAGGGGCCCCATGAGTTGTCAGTCCGCTCCTGGGTATAAGAGAACGCACAGAAAAGAGACGTGCACACAGGGCGAGTTAGAAGACTTGATGCACATTCACACTATTGCATTGCAGTAATGAGTGCACTACCATGCGCATGATCGCACTGCATGTCACATGGGTTCGTGCACTGCAGTGCGGTGTGATGGGGGCCACATTCTGAATACCACCCCAATTGCTCCTCCCCAGTGTCCAGGAAAGTGCAATGCACTAACATGCTGCTGAAAGTGCTGTATGCTAAATTTTTGACACATCCTGGCAGGGGCGGACTGACAACTCATGGGGCCCCCGGGCAATAGGGGATCATGGGGCCCCTGTGTCCTTGCCCAAACTCAAAAAAGCCTATGAAAAAGGTACCAGGGGCATCTCATGGGGCCCCCTACTGACCCCGGGCCCTCGGGCAGTGCCCAAGTTTCCAAATGGTCAGTCCGCCCCTGCATCCTGGTGTATTGGGCATTCGGGTGATGAAATGGGGAAGATTTACTAAACCTGGTGCAGCTGTGCATGGGAGCCAGTCAGCTTCAAGGTTTTATTGTCAAAACTTAAGTCTAGGTTCACACCTATGCAGGTTGCGTTTGAGCCGCTTCTGCATTGCGTTTTGCGTTTTTGCCGCGTTTTGTGTTTTTTTTTTTTACATTTTTCTTGTTGCTAGGCAGATTTAAACCACAAAGCGCAGCAAAAACACAGAAAAACAACAGAAAAACGCAATACATGCTTTTCTGCAGCGTTTCTATTGACATCTGTAGAAACAAAAACGCAACTTTTTGCGTTCAAAAAAGTCCCTGATCCTTTCCAAAAAAACGCACCCGGTGAAAAAGTACAGGTGTGAACATGTCCCATAGGAAATCATGTTAAATGGACTGTACTGCGTTTCTGCAAAAACATTTCAGAAAACGCTTAGGTGTGACCCTAGGGCAGGGGTGGGAAACTGTGGCCCTGCAGCTGTTGGTGAACTACAAGTCCCATCATGTCTCTGCCTTTGGGAGTCATGCTTGTACCTGTCAGTCTTGCAATGCCTCATGGGACTTGTAGTTCTACAACAGCTGGAGGGTCACAGTTGCCCACCCCTGCCCTAGGGTGATTGAACAAGCTGACGTTAGAATCTGATTGGTTGCCATACACAGCTGCACCAGAATCTGATTCCTCTGGTTCTAGTAAATCTCCCTCAATGTGCGTCAATGTGTGTTCATTCTGGAACCTCATCCTTGAACGGACAGAGCAATAAACGCCAGTATTACACCGTGCTGCATTCAGCTCCGTCCACAGACTGTGACAGGCTGCCAGCAGCGGAGCTGAATACTGCACCTGTCCCTCCTGGGCGCATTTACACCCCAGTCACATCGGGTGCGACTTGACATGCGATTTACATACCCTGTGACTTGCAAATCACATGCCAAGTCGCACCCTATTGTCCGCAATTACAGCGGTCATATCAGTGCGGTTCCGACTTGGTCAGAGCCGCACCGATTTCCAAAGTAGTACATGCACTACTTTTGTTGCGATTTGCATAGACACTGCGTCAGATATCCTGCAAATCACACCTGAAATCGGCATGTCCCATGACTTTGAAATCGCACGGCTTCATCAGGGCTGGACTGACAACTCATGGGGCCCCCGGGCAATAGGGGATCATGGGGCCCCTGTGTCCTTGCCCAAACTCAAAAAAGCCTATGAAAAAGGTACCAGGGGCATCTCATGGGGCCCCCTACTGACCCCATGCCCTCGGGCAAACAGTCTTCCTCCCTGTCGGCTCGGGCACACTGCAAAGTACAGCACAGCCATCCCGATCAGTGTGCTTACAGTGAAGCACCCCCCCCGCCACCTAGTTATACACTTCCAGCACACAGTTAACCCTTTGATCACCCCTTACATTAATCCCTTCCTGCTTAGTGCCATTATAAAGTGTCAGTGCTGGTTTTTTTAGCACTGATCACTGTATTTGTGTCACTGGGGATGTCAGTGACACCATGTTAGTTCCCCACCAGTGTCAGAATGCCCACCGCAGTCCCGCTAGTTTACTATGCTTCAGTGATGAATGGACACAGGAGAGATCAGTACAAATCGCTCATTGTGCTCATTCGGGAAAGGAAGGCGCCGGTAATTATGACATCTGTACCGGCAACCCCGCTCTCCACCCTAAACCCAATCCTCCGATGTGCTCTCAGCAGGAGAGGAGAGGTGGGAAGCCAGGAGCGAAAGGGAGGGGGGCATACAGCTGGGACCGAACAGCAAATGGAAGGTTGCACAGATTCTAGAACTGATCCCCTTAAGCAGCTGGAGGGAGAAAGCGGGCAACACTGTCACAAGTACAGCTGGCCCTTCTGCTCCCCACCCCCCTTTTGAACTGATGGGGCCTGGGACCAGTACAGGAGGGCTGGCTGTACTGCCTTACTAGCGGCCCTGGGGCTGCGCCACAACCACTCTTCAACCATGTGCAATGCATGCAGTTGTCATGTGGAGGTGTGGGATTTACAGTGAAAAAGGCTACACTGCACCAGTCAGCTGCCTGTTAAACACCCTCTGAAAAGCAATCCACCATGGATCGCTCTTCTGAGAGAAATGCAAATGAGCCCTTATTTTACACAAAATGATTTGCCAAAACCTATTTCAAGGCAGATAGTCCAGCGAGTCCAGGTATAGAATAGCTAAAGTTGATGTAAGCCACAGTATTTGCTCTGTGTGTGTCATAGGGTCATAAAAAAAGGGGTTTTAAACTTTTTTCATCCTTTATTTCATTTTTGTGTTGCAGATTACTTGCAGTTTCTTTGGAGCCACTTCTTCTGTAAATGCAATCCAGCTTGAAGGTGACAACAGTGGACTATACCTGTAAAAACAGACACTAGAAGTCTCCATTGGAAGCCCATGTGACAACGCAGGAGCACAACTGGCAGGCAGGGACAGAGTGTTGTCACCCTATAAAGATATGCCTGTTTTTAACCACTAAGCAACTTATTCACTCCCTGGTTATCTCTCGCCTTGACAATTGTAACTCCCTCCTCATTGGCCGACCTCATCGCAGGCTATCCCCTCTTCAGTCTACATGAACGCTGCTGCCAGACTCATCCACTTTACTAACTGTTCTGTATCTGCCACCCCTCTCTGCCAATCCCTCCACTGACCTCCACTCAGTGTCCTCCATCCCTCTCTGCCACTCCCTCCACTGGTCTCCAATCAGTGTCCTCCACCCCTCTCTGCCAATCCCTCCACTGGCCTCCACTCAGTGTCCTCCACCCCTCTCTGCCAATCCCTCCACTGGCCCCCATCCACTCAGTGTCCTCCACCCCTCTCTGCCAATCCCTCCTCTGGCCTCCATTCAGTGTCCTCTATCCCTCTCTGCCAATCCCTCCACTGACCTCTACTCAGTGTCCTCCAGCACTCTATGCCAATCCCTCCACTGACCTCCACTCAGTGTCCTCCACCCCTCTCTGCCAATCCCTCCACTGGCCTCCACTCAGTGTCCTCCACCCCTCTCTGCCAATCCCTCCACTGGCCTCCATTCAGTGTCCTCCATCCCTCTCTGCCAATCCCTCCACTGGCCTCCACTCAGTGTCCTCCACCCCTCTCTGCCAATCCCTCCACTGGCCTCCACTCAGTGTCCTCCACCCCTCTCTGCCAATCCCTCCTCTGGCCTCCATTCAGTGTCCTCCATCCCTCTCTGCCAATCCCTCCACTGGCCCCCATCCACTCAGTGTCCTCCACCCCTCTCTGCCAATCCCTCCTCTGGCCTCCATTCAGTGTCCTCCACCCCTCTCTGCCAATCCCTCCACTGGCCTCCACTCAGTGTCCTCCACCCCTCTCTGCCAATCCCTCCACTGGCTTCCCATTGCCCAACCAATATAATTCAAAACAGTAACAATAACATATAAAGCCATTTATAACTCCGCCCCAAATTACATCACTCCAAAGACCTGCTGGTAGGTGAATTGGCTCCTGTCTAAATTGTCCCTAGTATGTGTATGTATGAATGTGAGTTAGGGACCTTAGATTGTACGCCCCTTGAGGGTTAGGGACTGATGTGATTGTACAATATATATGTAAAGTGCGGAGTAAATTGACAGCGATATATAAATAAATAAATAAAGTCATTTATAACTTTGCCCCAAATTACATCACCAATCTTGTCTCCAAATATCACCCTTACTCTCTGCTCCTCCCACAACCTCCTGCTCTCTAGCTCCCTTGTCTCCTCCTCCCATGCTCGTCTCCAGGACTTCTCCAGTGCTTCCCCCATCCTCTGGAACTCTCTACCCCAATCTATCCAACTATCGCCTACTCTGCTCACTTTTAGGCGATCTCTGAATACCTATCTCTTCAGGGAAGCCTATCCTGCCCTCAGCTAATAATGGAATCTTCTATTCCTCCTACCAGTCCATCCCCCACAGTTATTACCTTTTGTACCACTAACCCCTCCCTCCTAGATTGTAAGCTCCCAGGATCAGGCCCTCCTATCCCTCTTGTATTGAACTGTATTATTGCTGTATTGTCTCCCTTTATATTGTAAAGCGCTGAGCAAACTGTTGGCGCCATATAAATCCTGTATTATAATAATATATCAGGAATTGTGAGAAAAGGGCCTCCATGGCAGGATCACCAGGGATTCTTTTAACGAAAGCTGCAGATTTAAAAAGACTAAACATGACTTTTGAAATGACATCATCGTGTTCCAACTTGAGATTTTAGTAATTGGCTTTACATCTAGAACTTGATCCGTCAAGAGAGAAGAATTGGAGCCTCTTGAGACAGACGGAAAAAAAAAAAAAACGGCCGCGGAGATATTTGAAGTGTATCATTTAAATGACTCGTCAAGAGACCCCAATTAGCGACGAGCCGCCTGCCAACCGTAAGTGCGAGTCGGCGGTGAAAAGATGCGATATGAAAGCAAACGTCTTCCGAAGTGTTCGCTTCCTTCCAGGAGAGGCGCCTAATTCCAGCCCTTAAAAAGTACATCTGTAATGACTCACAAGTGATATTGTGCGTGTCGCCGGTAATTGGCAGACAAGACGCCGTTCTGTTCCTTCCTGTCAGTGTGACGCCTCTCCAGCGCCTTTTCATGGAGCACCGGTGTGCACGCCGCACTTCAACTAAGATTATGTGGAAAATGATACCATCTTACGGCTGATGAGCTCCAGCACAAGCTGCGGGAAAGCAACATTATTTTTTTTTTTAATTTTTCTATAAAGTGCTGATGGAAAATATATGACGGCGGAGCTTTTCTTGGTCCCTCAGCCAGCCGCCACGTTCCCCAAAACTTTTCTGTAGAAGTGTAACCGCTCGCCCTCCAGAGGATTTCCCCCCCTTCCCGACCAGGCCGTTACGGCGCTGCCAATTGCCACTAAACTGACAATTTCACTGCTGCACCCAAATGAAATGTACATCCTCTTTTTTCCTACGAATTGAGCTTTCTTTCGGTGGTCTTTTATCCCCTGTGCGTTTTTTATTTTTTGTGATTTAAAAAAGAAAAATTCCGACTAATTTTTTTTTTTTAAAACAATATTTTTGACTTTTTGCCATTAAACACATCCGGTAAAAAAAATTTAAAAATCATAAATTTAGGCCAAAATGTATTCTGCGACATGTCTAAAAAAAAATCCCAATACGTGTAAATGAATTGGTTTATGTAAAAGTTATTACTAGTAACAACAAATTTTATTTGTTTTTTTTTTTAAGTCCGCGAACGTGCGAAAAAAACGAAAAACCCGTAAGTGTACAAAAAACGTGCAAGTGCAAAAACACAAACACAAAAAAGTGCACTTTGGGGTGTGCTTTGTCCTTCCCCCGAAGGGGATGGACCTCTACTCTTGGGTGTGGGACCCCAATGTGTGAAACGGCACATGGTCACTGTTTCAAACACTTTTCCTGCACTGTGCCTTTAGGACCGGGCCTTTTGGCTAAGTCCTGGGCAATTTTTTTGCTACGGGCCTCAGGGCCTGGCCAGTGCACAATCTGCACGGCCACTTATTTATTTTTCTCCTCACGTTTGTCCCTTTTCACTTTTGTGTGTGTTTTCTTCTCATGGATTGTAGGGTGTGGGTCCTCAGGTCTACCCTGAAGACTAGGGGGAGGATGTGTGGCCTTTTGGTTCCTTCCTCCCCTGTCCCTAGGGGGTTTTCTCTTCGGGAGAGCCCCCTTACCAAGTACTTGGTGGCTGGCTTTGGCTGGCCACAAGGAAAGGGGTCCTCCAGGCCTTTTGGCTAGGCGGACCACATGGGAACCTTGTCCCTGTCAGGAGCTTCGTGCCCCGGGGGATCAGGGTGGAGATCCAACCCCTTCGGGGGAAGGACAAAGCACACCCCTAAGTGCACTTTTTTGTGTTGGTTTTGCACTGGCACGTTTTTTTTTGTACACTTACGGGTTTTTCGCACGTTTGCGGACTTAAAAAAAAAAGCAGTGTGCTTGTGCTTGTGCCTGGGCCTGACCATAACAACTGGTGCTAATTCTTGCTTCTCAGACTTTTGGCTCAGATCAAGTGTAGTATCTGTTCTTATCAGTGTCCAGAAGGGGTGCTCCACCATCATTCCTGCTTCTTGGTGAGGTTGGTTGTATAGTACCCCTGCTGGAATGATGGGGGGTCTGAAGGCTAGTACCAGCTGGAACAGAAACTGTGGTGGCCATGGGTAGTTGGGGCCTGGAAGTAATATATAGGAAAATATGCAAATTTGTGCGGGAAATGCTGCGGACCCTGTGCGTTTCCCGCACCACATTGCAATTGCCAGTTGTTCTTGTGATCTGGTGCGTGTGTCAATGATAAAGTAATGACACTCTGACAGGGGCGGACTGACCATTTGGGGACCCGGGCGCTGCCGAGGGCCCGGGGTCAGTAGGGGGCCCAATGAGATGCTCCTGGTACCTTTCATAGGCTTTTTTGGGTGTGATTTGAGTGTGGGAAAGGACACAGGGGCCCCATGATTTCCTATTGCCCGGGGCAAAACGCAATGCAATTGCCAGAAACACCCGTGCGATGAAATTCAGGTGTGAATATAAAAAAGAGTTCTGCCCCTTTTTTGGTGCGGATGCGATGCGAGCCAAAGTGTTTGGCTCAAATTGCACCGCACAGACATTTGCATGTAATTCACACAGAAATGTGGTGTTATTCCTGTGCAAATTACATGTGGTGTCCTGGACCGCATAGTGTGAACTTGGTCTTGGTGTCACTGGAACAGTAAGTCCTCATGCACACGGGACAAAAAAAAAGTCCAAAAACACCAGTTTTACTGCATTTTGACGCGTTTTTCAGCTTTAGAGCATTTTTACAGCTAAAGAATCTCCTCTAGAAACTCACTAGTCCTGGGATTTTTTTCCAGCCAAATTTTTTTTTGTCCTCATGCACACTTGACATTTTTACAGCAGCTGTTTTTGGCTTTTGATGTTTTTTTCTACAGCCAGTAAACCCCCCAGCATGTTATCCTATGTGACCATACACACATAGACTGGAATCCATGTTTTTTGGCTGGGAAAAAAAAATCACAGGATTAGTGAGTTTCTAGAGTTTTTTTAGCTGTAAAAATGCTCTAACGCTTAAAAATGTGGCAAAATGCGGTAAAACCCCGCAAACCGGCATTTGGGATTTTTCTTTACAAAAAAAAACGCAAACACGGAAAAATGCTGCTAAACGTGGCAAAACGCAGCTAAACGCCAATGCAAAAATGCTAAAAGAAAGCTGAAAAGCTCAAGTTTTTAATATGACTTTACACAGCTAACGTTACCAGCGTTATCAAAACGTCCCGTGTGCATGAGGACTTTTGGTAAAAAAAGTCCAAAAACGCCAGTTTGCGGCGTTTTAGCATGTTTGTCCGTGTTTTTCAGCACCAGAGTGTTTTTACAGCTAAAAAATTCCTAAAACCAACTAGTTCTGGGTTTTTTTTCCAGCCAAAAAACATTGATTACAGTCTATGTACACATAGGATAACATGCCGGGGATGGACACATAGGATAACATGCCGGGGATGGACACATAGGAGAACATGCCGGGGATGGACACATAGGATAACATGCCGGGGATGGACACATAGGATAACATGCCGGGGATGGACACATAGGAGAACATGCCGGGGATGGACACATAGGAGAACATGCCGGGGATGGACACATAGGATAACATGCCGGGGATGGACACACACAGGATAACATGCCGGGGATGGACACATAGGATAACATGCCAGGGATGGACACATAGGAGAACATGCCGGGGATGGACACATAGGAGAACATGCCGGGGATGGACACATAGGATAACATGCCGGGGATGGACACATAGGATATCATGCCGGGGATGGACACATAGGATAACATGCCGGGGATGGACACATAGGATAACATGCCGGGGATGGACACATATAGGATAACATGCCGGGGATGGACACATAGGATAACATGCCGGGGATGGACACATATAGGATAACATGCCGGGGATGGACACATATAGGATAACATGCCGGGGATGGACACATATAGGATAACATGCCGGGGATGGACACATATAGGATAACATGCCGGGGATGGACACATATAGGATAACATGCCGGGGATGGACACATATAGGATAACATGCTGGGGA
The DNA here is from genome assembly GCF_062004578.1 of Staurois parvus. Lineage (NCBI taxonomy): Eukaryota > Metazoa > Chordata > Amphibia > Anura > Ranidae > Staurois > Staurois parvus. Next base: position 329,575 of record NW_028318837.1, read on the forward strand.
TGGACACGTAGGATAACATGCTGGGGATGGACACGTAGAATAACATGCCGGGGATGGACACATAGGATAACATGCCGGGGATGGACACATATAGGATAACATGCCGGGGATGGACACATATAGGATAACATGCCGGGGATGGACACATAGGAGAACATGCCGGGGATGGACACATAGGAGAACATGCCGGGGATGGACACATAGGAGAACATGCCGGAGATGGACACATAGGAGAACATGCCGGGGATGGACAAACAGGAGAACTTGCCGGGGATGGACACATATAGGATAACATGCCGGGGATGGACACATATAGGATAACATGCCAGGGATGGACACATATAGGATAACATGCCGGGGATGGACACATAGGAGAACATGCTGGGGATGGACACACACAGGATAACATGCCGGGGATGGACACATAGGAGAACATGCCGGGGATGGACACATAGGAGAACATGCTGGGGATGGACACATAGGAGAACATGCCGGGGATGGACACATAGGAGAACATGCTGGGGATGGACACATAGGAGAACATGCCGGGGATGGACACACAGGAGAACTTGCCGGGGATGGACACATATAGGATAACATGCCGGGGATGGACACATAGGATAACATGCCAGGGATGGACACATATAGGATAACATGCTGGGGATGGACACATAGGATAACATGCCAGGGATGGACACATATAGGATAACATGCCGGGGATGGACACATAGGAGAACATGCTGGGGATGGACACACACAGGATAACATGCCGGGGATGGACACATAGGAGAACATGCCGGGGATGGACACATAGGAGAACATGCTGGGGATGGACACATAGGAGAACATGCCGGGGATGGACACATAGGAGAACATGCTGGGGATGGACACATAGGAGAACATGCTGGGGATGGACACACACAGGATAACATGTCGGGGATGGACACACACAGGAGAACATGCTGGGGATGGACACACATAGGATAACATGCTGGGGGGTTTACTGGCTGTAGAAAAAAACATCAAAAGCCAAAAACAGCCGCTGTAAAAACGTCCCACGTGCAGGAGGACTAAAGAGGTGGGAGTCAGGTACACTGTCAGTGTGGCTGTAATAGTGGGTAGACTTGGTCAGGGGCGTCCCTAGAGTTGATGTCACCCGGTGCGGTAACACTTGATGACACCCCCTCCGACGATCCCCGCAGGATGGATCGGATCTGCGGATTGATCATAATGGATCCAGGTCCGATCCATTATCCTCCCCAATCCGCAGCTCTGATCCATTCTGTGGGGATCGTCGGCATACAACCTATACGGGGTTAACTGATCACTCCACGAAAAGGTAAGTTTTAAAGCAGGCCGATGATCCCCGCAGGATGGATCAGAGCTGCGGATTTGGGAGGAAAATGGATCAGGCTCTGTTCCATTATGCTCAATTCACACATCGGATCCATCCCGCGGGGATTGTGGGCTTGCTTTAAAACTTACCTTTTCGTGGAGTGGGTCCGGTGTCACCCTGTGCGATAGGTGTTACCCAGTGCAGCGCGCACCCCCCCCCCACCTACCTAGGGACGCCCCTGGACCTGGTAGACCCCTGGCCTGATGCCCATGATTTACTGCTAGTGTGTGAAAATTAACAGCGGGATCAGTGACCTGTTTCCTACTAGCCTCCTTCGGGTAAACAGAAAGAAAAGATACTTTGAGCTGCCAACATACATACAGAAATAATGTAAACCCAGCTATGGTGAGTGATAACATGTAAACCTGCATTCTGCATGAACTGGCTCCCATATATTTAGGGTGAGGGTGAGGTGAAAGAATACATCTAAAAGCCTTCACAGATATTTATATAAAGAGGCAGTGAAGGGTTAATTATTGAGCGCTGAGGGCTTTATCCGTACATCTAACAACATCTCTGGATTAGTGATTGATGATTGGCTGCACTGAGATGTCAATGACAATATAGAAACAAACAAGTCCACTGAGTGACTCACATTAGACCGGCTCTGCATTGATTAGTGATTGCGCTGAGTTGGCGACTTCAGACATTGCCATGTGATGTCATAGCGGGGTGACTGCGATTAGTCATACAATCATTCAGCTCCTCCCCTTTGCAGGGTGTTTGTATGGGAAAATTTAAAAAAAAAATTAATTTTTAAAAACATTTTTAAAAAAGGAAATTAGATTTTTTTTTTAGATATAAATGAAATGTGATCAGATCAAATGTGATGAGATGCACCCCTCTGAATGGCAAAACACCATGTATTCTGGCCACTAACATGCATTAAGGCTAGGTTCACATATGTGCAGGTGGTGCCGCTGCGGATCCACACGAAAATCCGTGCAGCCGCACCACTTGCATAGAGGAATGCGGACCCACGGGCGGGTGCCATTAATTCTAATGGCACTTTCTGTAACATGTTGTCACTTCTCAACAAACTTTTATGGAATAAAAAAAAAATTCTAATGGCACGCCGCCCGCACTGGAAAACGCAACCGTACTGGGAACGCGGGCTGCGTTTTCAGAAAAAGTGCAGGGACTTCTTCCCTGTGTGTCACGGGGCACGGGCATCCATGCAAATGAATGGGCTCTTGTGCCCGAGCAAAACACAGCCCGCACGGCCGCATAGGTGTGAACCAGGGCTAACGCTGGAAGCACTTAAACACGTCTTTATGCCGTGTGCTTCGAGTTCAGGGCAACAAACCAGCCACATGTCTGTTTCCCTCAGAGGTGACTCAGCCAGGTTCTTGGCTAAGAATGAGAATGAGAAAAACACTGGCTGTAGCTGCTCTCTGTAGCTGCTGCCCTGCGGCGCTGAATCAGTAACAGCTATATCAGCCAGAGGAGAGCGCTGCTGAGCAGGAAGAGTTCAATAGACTCAGGCAGCAGTGCACTGTGGGAACTGTAGTCCAGAGCACGGAGAATCAACTGTGTAATCAAGAGCTTCTGAACTACATTTCCCAGAGGAAGATTGCTGGGAGGAAGGGACGAAGCTGCATTTTCTCAAGCTGTACAGGACACAGCTTCCTCTTGCCTTTAGGGATCCCAGAGAGTGTAAATCGCTGCCCAGTGTGCACCATCACTGCTGCTTAACAGTGGCCTTAGAGAGATCCTGAGTACTAAGTCCAGGGGTATTGACAGCCAGAGTCACCTGGGTGGAGAGCAGAGTGTGGACTAATTGCTGTGTTACTGGATCGCTAGGTTCGTGAGCTGCTGCTGTGTTTATTATCTGCTGCTAAAGAGAAAGGCTGAGCCCATTAGGAATTGACCATACAGTCATCTAGTAGCCTTATTGCTGCCCCCCCAGGCTTGGCTGGGACTATTCTCATGTGCACCAACTGTACAACTGGGCCCCAGTGCTAGCCGGCTGAGGAGTTAGGACTAAAGAGTCTTACAGCTGCTAGGCAAAGACGTCTTCCTACTGTGCTAAGAGGTACCTCTCAGGGAACATTGTACCATATCCTAGCTATTGTCCCGGAGAGCAGCTATGTCAGGGATGCGGGTATGACCAGAGGTGTGTGTACTGACACAGGGAAACGCAGACTTCAGATATGGTATAAATAAGACAATTTATTAAGACTAACAATACAAATATAAATGCAGTGCACCAAACCTCAAGCTAACACAAATACATACAACAAGGTGAAACAAACCCAAACATAAACTGATATAGATACACAGGTACATACACATATAGAGCACAACGTAGTCAGGCAGGCCGGGTCGATGACTATCGGGCAGGTAGGTACAGGAGGAGCAGGCGGAGAGTAGTCAGGTCACGAGCTGGGTACAGCAACTAACGGACAGGTAGGTACAGGGGGTCAGGCAGAGAATGGTCAGGGTCACAAGCCAGGGATCAAACAGAAGTCAGCAGAGGTCAGGATCAGGCAGGGTCGGCAACAAGTCAGGCAGAAACAGGAACAGGAATGCAGGTTACAAGGTACAGGGGCCCATGGAAAAACACACACCAAGGCACAGACTGCAGGTCTGGCCATCCCTTAAATACACCACCTGCAATCAGCCCCAGGTGATGGCTAATTGCTGAAGTGAACCTCTGGTTGTTGAGAGCACCCGCTGGCCAGCCCTGGTACTGCAGCCCACAAGGCAGGTGAGTCCCACCACTATTGGCAAGTCCATTCCTGACAAACTATTATTGTTCACATTGCAGTTGCTTTTATGCACTGCTTAATGCTGACTTTGCTGATTGATTTGTTAATCTCAGTCTAGTAGTACAGAACTCTATTCTAAATTACCTGGGCATAGTGATCATACTGTCTGGCAGTCAGGGGCAGACTGACAACTTATGGGGCCCCCGGGCAATAGGAAATCATGGGCCCCCTGTGTCCTCGCCCACACTCAAACCACACAAAAAAAAGCCTATGAAAGATACCAGGGGCACCTCATGGGGCCCCCTACTAACCTCGGGCCCTTGGGCAGTGCCCAAGTGCCCGAATGGTCAGTCCACCCCGCCTCAGGGGTGCTCTTAGTAACACTTGGGTGTGGGACCCCAACGTGTGAAAACGCACATGGTCACTGTTTCAACACTTTTTCTGCACTGCGCCTTTTAGGACCGGGCCTTTTGGCTAAGTCCTGGGCAATTTTTGCTACGGGCCTCACGGCCTGGCCAGTGCACAATCTGCACGGCCACTTATTTATTTAATTTATTTTATCTCCCACGTTTGTCACTTTTCACTTTTGTGTGTGTTTTCTTTCTCACGGATGGTAGGGTGTGGGTCCTCGGGCCTACCCTGAAGTCTAGGGGGAGGATGTGTGGCCTTTTGGTTCCTTCCTCCCCTGTCTCTAGGGGGTTTTCTCTTCGGGAGAGTCCCCTTACCAAGTACTTGGTGGCTGGCTTCGTCTGGCCACAAGGAACGGGGTCCGCCAGGCCTTTTGGCTAGGCGGACCACATGGGAACCTTGTCCCTGTCAGGAGCTTCGTGCCCCGGGGGATCAGGGTAGAGGTCCATCCCCTTCGGGGGAAGGACAAAGCACACCCCAAAGTGCACTTTTTTGTGTTTGTGTTTTTGCACTTGCACGCTTTTTTGGACACTTCCGGGTTTTTCGTTTTTCGCACGTTCGCGGACTTAAAAAAAAAAAAGCGTGTACGTGTGTCTAGGTTTGTCTATAGGTAACAATTGGTGCCAATTCTTGCTTTTCGGCTAAGGATCAAGTATAGTATCTGTTCTTATCAGTGTCCAGTAGGGGTGCTCTACTGTCTTTCATGCTTCTTGGAGAGGATGGTTGGCTGTATAGTACCCCTGCTGGAATGATGGGGGCCCTGAAGGCTAGTACCAGCTGGAACAAAAACTGTGGTGCCCACAGGCAGTTGTGGCCCAGGAGGACACAGCACACCCCTAAGTGCATTTTTCGTGTGGTGTTCTGCACTTGCACGGTTTTTGTGAACACTTATGGGTTTTTCGTTTTTCGCACGTTCGCGGACTTAAAAAAAAAAAAAGGTCAGTCCACAGCTGCTGGCGGTATGATCATACTGTCTTCATTTATGCTCAGACCACCCATACCAATACATTGAGTTCATTTTCTATTAAACGTGTCTATTTTGTGGTGTTGATGCACAGCCAAGTTAAAGGTAATATACTCGTGTTCTTAAGAGTGCTTGTAGTACCTTTCATTCAACCACGTGTGCCAGAGGGGCTGAGGGTGTTCTTGGAGTCGAGGCCCAGAACAGAGAACCCAAATTACTAGGTGGCTCCTTCGGGGTTAGCGATACAGTGGGGGATGTGATCTATTTACCATCCACATTCTGCTTCTGCCTGCCGCTCTTCATTTCATAAATGAACATCCTTGCTTCACCATGAATACTTCATACCATTGCCGCCTGTTGTGCATCTCCTCCATTGTCATAGAAGCTCCGAAGGTAATACAAGCCTTCCATTAATGTTTGTTGTCTTCACACATTGATTGGCGACCCCGAAGGTGCCAAGGACTCTGCGTTCAATGCCGCTGCCTACTGTGTGCTGTTTGTATAATCCATGTGAGTGTCATTTATCTGGGACAGGACAACCTTGATGATACAACTCCATCCATTATCTGCTGACAGATCTACCTTGACCGCCGCGATCCTCGCTTCATTCAACGCCATATTTTTATAAATGACACGTGATGGCAGTTTATGATTTTCTGCACTGAACGTTCGTCTGTCAGTTCATTCAGCAGTCAGTACAGACCAATCACACAAACAACAACCACAGCCCCCCTCCCCCCCCCAACTCTCCTCTCCTGAAATACTCTGCTCTGCTGGGGGACTCCGGTCCTTCCTCTATAACTCTCCTCTCCTGAAATACTCTGCTCTGCTGGAGGACTCTGCTCCTTCCTCTATAACTCTCCTCTCCTGAAATATTCTGCTCTGCTGGAGGACTCCTCTCCTTCCTCTATAACTGTCCTCTCCTGAAATACTCTGCACTGCTGGAGGACTCTGCTCCTTCCTCTGTCTAACTCTCCTCTCCTGAAATGCTCTGCTCTGCTGGAGGACTCCGCTCCTTCCTCTATAACTCTCCTCTCCTGAAATGCTCTGCTCTGCCGGAGGACTCCGCTCCTTCCTCTATAACTCTCCTCTCCTGAAATACTCTGCTCTGCTGGAGGACTCTGCTCCTTCCTCTATAACTCTCCTCTTCTGAAATACTCTGCACTGCTGGAGGACTCTGCTCCTTCCTCTATAACTCTCCTCTCCTGAAATACTCTGCGCTGCTGGGGGGACTCCGCTCCTTCCTCTATAACCCTCCTCTCCTGAAATACTCTGCTCTGCTGGAGGACTCCGCTCCTTCTTCCTCTAGAACTCCTCTCCTGAAATACTCTGCACTGCTGGAGGACTCCGCTCCTTCCTCTATAACTCTCCTCTCCTGAAATACTCTGCTCTGCTGGAGGACTCCGCTCCTTCCTCTATAACCCTCCTCTCCTGAAATACTCTGCTCTGCTGGAGGACTCCGCTCCTTCCTCTATAACTCCTCTCCTGAAATACTCTGCACTGCTGGAGGACTCTGCTCCTTCCTCTATAACTCTCCTCTCCTGAAATATTCTGCTCTGCTGGAGGACTCCTCTCCTTCCTCTATAACTCTCCTCTCCTGAAATACTCTGCACTGCTGGAGGACTCTGCTCCTTCCTCTATAACTCTCCTCTCCTGAAATACTCTGCACTGCTGGAGGACTCTGCTCCTTCCTCTGTCTAACTCTCCTCTCCTGAAATACTCTGCACCGCTGGAGGACTCTGCTCCTTCCTCTATAACTCTCCTTTCCTGAAATACTCTGCACTGCTGGGGGGACTCCGCTCCTTCCTCTATAACTCTCCTCTCCTGAAATGCTCTGCTCTGCTGGAGGACTCCGCTCCTTCCTCTATAACTCTCCTCTCCTGAAATACTCTGCGCTGCTGGAGGACTCCGCTCCTTCCTCTATAACTCTCCTCTCCTGAAATACTCTGCTCTGCTGGAGGACTCCGCTCCTTCCTCTATAACTCCTCTCCTGAAATACTCTGCACTGCTGGAGGACTCCTCTCCTTCCTCTATAACTCTCCTCTCCTGAAATATTCTGCTCTGCTGGAGGACTCCTCTCCTTCCTCTATAACTCTCCTCTCCTGAAATACTCTGCACTGCTGGAGGACTCCGCTCCTTCCTCTATAACTCTCCTCTCCTGAAATACTCTGCGCTGCTGGGGGGACTCCGCTCCTTCCTCTATAACCCTCCTCTCCTGAAATACTCTGCTCTGCTGGAGGACTCCGCTCCTTCTTCCTCTAGAACTCCTCTCCTGAAATACTCTGCACTGCTGGAGGACTCCGCTCCTTCCTCTATAACTCTCCTCTCCTGAAATACTCTGCTCTGCTGGAGGACTCCTCTCCTTCCTCTATAACTCTCCTCTCCTGAAATACTCTGCTCTGCTGGAGGACTCCGCTCCTTCCTCTATAACCCTCCTCTCCTGAAATACTCTGCTCTGCTGGAGGACTCTGCTCCTTCCTCTATAACTCTCCTCTCCTGAAATACTCTGCACCGCTGGAGGACTCTGCTCCTTCCTCTATAACTCTCCTTTCCTGAAATACTCTGCACTGCTGGGGGGACTCCGCTCCTTCCTCTATAACTCTCCTCTCCTGAAATGCTCTGCTCTGCTGGAGGACTCCGCTCCTTCCTCTATAACTCTCCTCTCCTGAAATACTCTGCGCTGCTGGAGGACTCCGCTCCTTCCTCTATAACTCTCCTCTCCTGAAATACTCTGCACTGCTGGAGGACTCCGCTCCTTCCTCTATAACTCTCCTCTCCTGAAATACTCTGCTCTGCTGGAGGACTCCGCTCCTTCCTCTATAACTCCTCTCCTGAAATACTCTGCACTGCTGGAGGACTCCTCTCCTTCCTCTATAACTCTCCTCTCCTGAAATATTCTGCTCTGCTGGAGGACTCCTCTCCTTCCTCTATAACTCTCCTCTCCTGAAATACTCTGCACTGCTGGAGGACTCCGCTCCTTCCTCTATAACTCTCCTCTCCTGAAATACTCTGCTCTGCTGGAGGACTCCGCTCCTTCCTCTATAACTGTCCTCTCCTGAAATACTCTGCGCTGCTGGAGGACTCTGCTCCTTCCTCTGTCTAACTCTCCTCTCCTGAAATGCTCTGCGCTGCTGGAGGACTCTGCTCCTTCCTCTGTCTAACTCTCCTCTCCTGAAATGCTCTGCTCTGCTGGAGGACTCCGCTCCTTCCTCTATAACTCTCCTCTCCTGAAATGCTCTGCTTTGCCGGAGGACTCCGCTCCTTCCTCTATAACTCTCCTCTCCTGAAATACTCTGCTCTGCCGGAGGACTCTGCTCCTTCCTCTATAACTCTCCTCTCCTGAAATACTCTGCACTGCTGGAGGACTCTGCTCCTTCCTCTATAACTCTCCTCTCCTGAAATACTCTGCGCTGCTGGGGGGACTCCGCTCCTTCCTCTATAACCCTCCTCTTCTGAAATACTCTGCGCTGCTGGAGGACTCCTCTCCTTCCTCTATAACTCTCCTCTCCTGAAATACTCTGCTCTGCTGGAGGACTCCTCTCCTTCCTCTATAACTCTCCTCTCCTGAAATACTCTGCTCTGCTGGAGGACTCCTCTCCTTCCTCTATAACTCTCCTCTCCTGAAATACTCTGCACTGCTGGAGGACTCTGCTCCTTCCTCTATAACTCTCCTCTCCTGAAATACTCTGCGCTGCTGGGGGGACTCCGCTCCTTCCTCTATAACCCTCCTCTCCTGAAATACTCTGCTCTGCTGGAGGACTCCGCTCCTTCTTCCTCTAGAACTCCTCTCCTGAAATACTCTGCACTGCTGGAGGACTCCTCTCCTTCCTCTATAACTCTCCTCTCCTGAAATACTCTGCTCTGCTGGAGGACTCCGCTCCTTCCTCTATAACCCTCCTCTCCTGAAATACTCTGCTCTGCTGGAGGACTCCGCTCCTTCCTCTATAACTCCTCTCCTGAAATACTCTGCACTGCTGGAGGACTCCGCTCCTTCCTCTATAACTCTCCTCTCCTGAAATACTCTGCTCTGCTGGAGGACTCCTCTCCTTCCTCTATAACTCTCCTCTCCTGAAATACTCTGCACTGCTGGAGGACTCCGCTCCTTCCTCTATAACCCTCCTCTCCTGAAATACTCTGCTCTGCTGGAGGACTCCTCTCCTTCCTCTATAACTCTCCTCTCCTGAAATACTCTGCTCTGCTGGAGGACTCCGCTCCTTCCTCTATAACTCTCCTCTCCTGAAATACTCTGCTCTGCTGGAGGACTCCGCTCCTTCCTCTATAACTCTACTCTCCTGAAATACTCTGCACTGTTGGAGGACTCCGCTCCTTCCTCTATTATTATTATTATTATTATTATACAGTATTTATAAAGCGCCAATAGTTCGCTCAGCGCTGTACATTATAAAGGGGGACAGAACATGTGACAGAACAATACCAATACAATGCAAAACATGAGGGTATCGAGGGCCCTGCTCTTTCAAGCTTACAATCTATAACTCTTCTCCTGAAATACTCTGCTCTGCTGGAGGACTCCGCTCCTTCCTCTATAACTCCTCTCCTGAAATACTCTGCTCTGCTGGAGGACTCCGCTCCTTCCTCTATAACTCTCCTCTCCTGAAATACTCTGCACTGCTGGAGGACTTAGCCCCTTCCTCTATAACTCTCCTCTCCTGAAATACTCTGCTCTGCTGGAGGACTCCTCTCCTTCCTCTATAACTCTCCTCTCCTGAAATACTCTGCTCTGCTGGAGGACTCCGCCCCTTCCTCTATAACTCTCCTCTCTTGAAATACTCTGCGCTGCTGGAGGACTCCACTCCTTCCTCTATAACTCTCCTCTCCTGAAATACTCTGCTCTGCTGGAGGACTCCGCCCCTTCCTCTATAACTCTCCTCTCCTGAAATACTCTGCACTGCTGGAGGACTCCGCTCCTTCCTCTATAACTCTCCTCTCTTGAAATACTCTGCTCTGCTGGAGGACTCCACTCCTTCCTCTATAACTCTCCTCTCCTGAAATACTCTGCTCTGCTGGAGGACTCCGCTCCTTCCTCTATAACTCTCCTCTCTTGAAATACTCTGCTCTGCTGGAGGACTCCACTCCTTCCTCTATAACTCTCCTCTCCTGAAATACTCTGCTCTGCTGGAGGACTCCGCCCCTTCCTCTATAACTCTCCTCTCTTGAAATACTCTGCTCTGCTGGAGGACTCCACTCCTTCCTCTATAACTCTCCTCTCCTGAAATACTCTGCTCTGCTGGAGGACTCCGCTCCTTCCTCTATAACTCTCCTCTCCTGAAATACTCTGCACTGCTGGAGGACTTAGCCCCTTCCTCTATAACTCTCCTCTCCTGAAATACTCTGCTCTGCTGGAGGACTCCGCTCCTTCCTCTATAACTCTCCTCTCCTGAAATACTCTGCTCTGCTGGAGGACTCTGCTCCTTCCTCTATGTAATATAAACTGTATAAAGGAAGCAGCTGCTCCATCACAGAACGATTACTTTGGAAACCATCTTTAATTTAATGGAGCAGATAACATCTGCGGGTTTATTATCGGCGGCGGCTGTTTTCACTCGGATTTATGACTGATTATAAACGGTTGATAATGTGAGAAATTCATGGTCATACAAGTGAGGAGGGGACGGCTGCCGTGGAAGGATGTGGATTTTACGGAAGATAAGGGGGATTTAAATCCAGTTAATCAGCCTCAATCTGAGCACATAGGACGTCAGGCCGTGTATACAGAGTGGCGATGAATTTATTGCGCTGTTAAGCCTCGCGTCCTTATGAGGGTGGAAGAGACTGTCAGATCTCACAGCGTGGGGGGTTACACTCACCGCGGTTAAACCAGGACATCGTAGGGAGCAGCGGGGTCTTATTCTAGATGTATGTGTAAAACGGTTTATTGTCAGAATGTATGAAAACTTTTTTTTCAACTTTTGGATGACATGTGGAAGGGCGAGAAGTGACCCGTTGGATATGATTGCTGTCTGTGTCCTCGCTGTTTATACGGGTGACCGTTGTCACTGGGGTTGGATATGATGGGAAAAACTTTACAGTTGTCACCAGAACAGGAAGTGAGGGGAAGTCTTCCAATGACAATTGTAAAAGACAGTGGTGGCCAACCTACTTGATATAGAGGGCCTCAAGTGACCCCTGTTCTGGTGACAACTGTATAGGACAGTGGTGGCCAACCTACTTGATATAGAGGGCCTCATGTGACCCCTGTTTTGGTGACAACTGTATAGGACAGTGGTGGCCAACCTACTTGCTATAGAGGACCTCAAGTGACCCCTGTTCTGGTGACAACTGTATAGGACAGTGGTGGCCAACCTACTTGATATAGAGGGCCTCAAGTGACCCCTGTTCTGGTGACAACTGTATAGGACAGTGGTGGCCAACCTACTTGATATAGAGGGCCTCAAGTGACCCCTGTTCTGGTGACAACCGTATAAAGCAGTAGTGGTCAACCTACTTGATATAGAGGGCCTCAAGTGACCCCTGTTCTGGTGACAACTGTATAGGACAGTGGTGGCCAACCTACTTGATATAGAGGGCATCAAGTGACCCCTGTTCTGGTGACAACCGTATAAAGCAGTAGTGGTCAACCTACTTGATATATAGGACCTCAAGTGCGGTCCCCGGCATTACCAAAGGGCAGCCCCTATTATATGTCATGCTACAAAAATGTCAGAGATTGTCTGAAACTTGGGGAAATGTTATGAGAAACTCCCATAGTGCCCTACCTTTACCTTTCAATTACAAGCCAGCGCCACCTACAGGACATTTAAAATATATCAGGCACCACATTTCATATTCCTCACAGTAAGATCCATTATAAATGTTGAAAAAAACTCCCAAGAAAACAGAAGAATGGACAGAAGAGAAAAAAAAGTATGTATGAAAAAAAACACCAAATGATTCGGCTTATAGAATCCAGAATTATATCTACCTTCCATGACTAATCACCTAAGCAAGAAAAACATTGATTACTGGTACTGTACACATTACCAGCTTCCTGTGTCTGTGTGACACCAGGAGGTAGCTGATGGGCCCTACATCGTTCTCTGACGTCGAAAAGTAAGAAGAACATGTACAGTTGGAAGACGGAGGGGGGAGGAGCTAGGAGCAATAAAGCTATTGTAATGGGTGAAGATCCACTTTAATTATAACTGCATCTTCGCTTTACGTTTATCACAGCTCCCCCTACCCCCCCCCCCTCGGTAAAGTCCAACAAATACCTATTGATCCTGCCAGTGAAGTCCACCTAAGCAGCTTCCTGGGATGGGGTGGCAACAATGTTGTACTGCTCCTGAATTCGGAGCACAGTTGTCACTCTCATGCAGGCTGTGCATACAGTGCTAGGAGTCTAGGAGAAAATGTTGCAGGGGTGGCTGTCAGCATTGTCACTTCATAAGCCTGCGACTTGTCATTCAGCACCTGGGAACACCTAGTCCTGCCCACTGCTGTCTGGATCCATAGCACCGCCTCTGCTGCTAAAACCCTCCCACTGTGAGCTGCAGTGCCTGGGAGGGGGAGTGTAGAGACACAAATGAAGGAGGATTGGGTCAGTTAAGGTAGGTAACCTAAGTTCTTTAATGTGGAACTTTTATATATGGGACTTGTATATACTGTCATTCAGGAGCATTTGTTGTACTCTACATAGATGAAGCTCCTGTCCCAGATCGTCATCCATCCCTGGGTGTTAAAGGAGCTAAGTACAGTAATATATACACCATAACATTCTTTCATTTCCTGGAACTTGACTGTTTTCACCTCTTATTGGCTGTCATTTCTCAAAATGATGATTGTTAGCTTTAGGGGGAGGGTCTCCAAACTATGGCCTCTTGGACCACATCCATCCATGGATAGCTAGGGTCAATGGTGTATCCTCACTGTGCACTGATTGGGGACTAAGGTCACCACAGGCTGGTTTTGATCCCCTCCTCTGATATACATGAAGAGGGATTCTGAAGGAGACCCTAATGTAAGGGGGGACTCTGATGGGAACACTTGATGACTCCAATGGGACTCTGATGAAAGAGGGGACTTTGATGGGGATGCTAGATGAAAGGGGTAACTCTGTTGGGGACCCTGATGTAATGGGAGACTCTGATGGGGACACTTGATGAAAGGGGGGACTTTGATGGGGACCCTGTTGTAATGGGAGACTCTGATGGGGACCCTGATGTAAGGCGGGACTTTGATGAGGACGCTTGATGAAAGGTGGGACTCTGTTGGGGACCATGATGTAATGGGAGACTGATGGGGACACTTGATGAAAGGGGGGGCTTTGATGGGGACCCTAATGTAATGGGAGACTCTGACGGGGACACTTGATGAAAGGGGGGACTTTGATGGGGACCCTGATGTAAGAGGGGACTCTGATGAGGGCCCTCATGCAAAGGGGGACTCTGACGGGGACATTCAGTGTACGGGATGGCTCCAATGGAAACCCTGATGTAAGAGGGGGATCTGATGGGGAACCTGATGTGAGGGGGGACTGTGTTGGGGACACTTGATGTAAGGGGGATCCTGATGTAAGGAAGGACTCTAATGAGGACCCTGATGAAAGGGGATTCTAAAGGAGGCCCTGATGTAAAGGGGGACTCTGACAGGGACACTCGATGTAAGGGATGACTCCAATGGGAACCCTGATGTAAGGGGGGACTGTGATGGGGACCTTAATGTAAGGGGGGACTGTGATGGGACCTTGATGTAAGGGGGGACTTTGATGAGGACAATTGATGGGGTGGGACTCTTAAGTAAGGGGGTACTCTGATGGAACATTTGATGTAAGGGGGGGCTTTGATGGGGACACTTGATGTAAGGGGATTCTGAAGGAGACCTTGTTGTAACGGGAACTCTGATAGGGACACTTGATGTAGGGGGGGGTCTCTGATTGTTTTTTTTTATTTGGGGGGGCACACATTTTTATAAAATATACAATGTGGCCCTTGTACTGAAATGCAAAAGTCAGAAAATGCCAACACAGCAATATTTTGGTGTAGCTCCTAGAGAGCTGCTAATGCATCTTCTCATTCAGCGTTTCTTGTGTTCTGCACAGTTCAGGCTGCATTCACACTCATGCATTTTGAAGTTTGAAGCTCGAAGCTCCAAAAATGCTCAAACGTAACAAAAAATAAAAATGTTCTCTCTGGTGCCTGTTCACGCAATCAGGTGTGAACAGGCACCATAGAGAACAATTGATTTTTTAAGTTTGAGCTTGCTTCGAGCTTCAAGCTACAAAACGGTCTAATGTGAATGCAGCCTCAATGTGATTAATTGCTGCTCCCTATACCATGCCCTTGGCCAATGAAACCCTTTACAGGTAGAACTATGCTTGAAAAAATCTCTCTTGCCTTTCCTACACAACAGCTATGGTTGTTTCATGTTTCAGGCTCAGGGAGAAGGTGCACACAAAGATCAGGCATATGTCAGGAGGTCAGGTTTTGACCTATCAATAAATCATTTCAGACTCAGAGAATGGGAGTCTCACTCCTCAGGGTAAAAAAAACGCGGGCACCAAAGGGGCGCACAGGAAATCGGAAGGTAATAAAAGAAGCCGGCACTGTATGTGTTTAATGGAGAGCTTCTTTTTTTAAATTTAAGATGGAGTTCCCCTATAGTGTCTCCAGATTGTGATACCTGAAATAGCAGCAGCCCCCCCCCCCCCAACAAAGCATAAATACAGCAATAAAGCTGCTCCTGGTCAATGTCCTTGTAATGGACGGAGAGATGAACATTCTGGAATTTTTTCCTACAGGGGAGATTGGAGGCGCCAGCACCGGAGCAGAGCGCAGCGGGAGGAACGCCAGCTGGTAATCCTCAGCCATCCTCATTGGCTATTTTTAGGTGTGATTTATTAGGAAAGGGCGTGCGTTATCTGCGGTTGGTGCGCCATACATTACATTACAGCACAAACATCTTCAGATTCCTGCGAAACGTCCACTCATCCGTCTCCGGGATCTCCGCAGGAGTACAAACACGCCATAGGAAAGAGGGACCATTACCAAACATGGAGCTCCACCATTATAGGAAAGAGGGACTACAACCAAACATAGGACTCAGTACCACCGTTATAGGAAAGAGGGACTACAACCAAACATAGGACTCAGTACCACCGTTATAGGAAAGAGGGACTACAACCAAACATAGGACTCAGTACCACCGTTATAGGAAAGAGGGACTACAACCAAACATAGGACTCAGTACCACCGTTATAGGAAAGAGGGACTACAACCAAACATAGGACTCGGTACCACCGTTATAGGAAAGAGGGACCATTACCAAACATGGAGCTCCACCATTATAGGAAAGAGGGACTACAACCAAACATAGGACTCAGTACCACCGTTATAGGAAAGAGGGACTACAACCAAACATTGGACTCGGTACCACCGTTATAGGAAAGAGGGACCATTACCAAACATAGGACTCGGTTCCACCGTTATAGGAAAGAGGGACTACAACCAAACATAGGACTCAGTACCACCGTTATAGGAAAGAGGGACTACAACCAAACATAGGACTCGGTTCCACCTTTATAGGAAAGAGGGACTACAACCAAACATTGGACTCAGTTCCACCTTTATAGGAAAGAGGGACTACAACCAAACATAGGACTCAGTTCCACCGTTATAGGAAAGAGGGACCATTACCAAACATAGGACTCGGTTCCACCATTATAGGAAAGAGGGACTATTGCCAAACATGGAGCTCCACCATTATAGGAAAGAGGGACTACAACCAAACATAGGACTCGGTACCACCATTATAGGAAAGAGGGACTACAACCAAACATAGGACTCAATACCACCATTATAGGAAAGAGGGACTACAACCAAACATAGGACTCAGTACCACCATTATAGGAAAGAGGGACTACAACCAAACATAGGACTCAGTTCCACCATTATAGGAAAGAGGGACTACAACCAAACATAGGACTCAGTTCCACCATTATAGGAAAGAGGGACTACAACCAAACATAGGACTCAGTTCTACTATTATAGGAAAGAGAAACTGTGACCAAACATGGCTATGTCATTATAGGAAAGAGGGACTACCAAGACATTTTGGACAATTTCATGGTCCCAACTTTGTGGGAAGAGTTTGGGGATGGCCCCTTCCTGTTCCAACATGACTGCGCACCAGTGCACAAAGCAAGGTCCATAAAGACATGGAGGAGCCAGTTTGGGGTGGAGGAACTTGACTGTCCTGCACAGAGTCCTGACCTCAACCCCATAGATCACCTTTGGGATGAATTAGAGCGGAGACTGTGAGCCCGACCTCCTCCCCCGACATCAGTGCCTGACCTGACAAATGTGCTTCTGGAAGAATGGTCCAACCTTCCCATAGACGCCCTCCTAAACCTTGTGGACGGCCTTCCCAGAAGAGCTGAAGCTGTTATAGCTGCAAAGGGCGGGGCCAACTCTATATTGAACCCTACGGACTAAGACTGGGGGGCCATTAAAGGTCATGTGTGTGGAAAGGCAAACCGACCAATACTTGGGGCAATATAGTGTATCTGGTCACCTAGACTCCTATCACCTATAACAATTACTCACCTACCCCAAGTGTCTGCCTTCTCACACAGATTCCATGTGCTCACCTATCCCAAGTGCCCATATATCCCAACTACTATGTAGGATCACCTACCTCAAGTGCTTGCTTACCTTGAGTACCAACCTATCCCCTTTGGGTTCACCTACTTTGAGTGCCCACTGACTTCTTATGGTCACCTACCCAGTGTGATCACCTACCCTGAGTGCCTACATACCTCTTAGGTTGCCTATTCTAAGTGCCTATTTAACCCCCATGGTCACCTACCCCAATACAGTCACTAATCCTATGCACCAACCTATCCCTTGGTGTTTCCTACTACAATTATCCACCTACCTCGAGTGCCCACCAACCCAGTACAGTCGCTTACCGTGAGGGTTCACCTACCTGGAGTACCCACCTAACTTTTGTGGGGTCACTTATCATGCGAGCCCAATGACTTCTGCAGGTCCTACCCAGAGTAATCACCTATCCTGAGTGTCTATGTACCTCTTGTGGTCACATACCGTATGTGCTCACCAACCCTCAATAGTCACCTATCTCCAGTGGTAACCTACTGTTAGTGTCCGCCAACACTGTGCAGTCACTTATGTTATGTACCTACCAACACTTTGATGATTCCTACTCTGATTTCCCACTTACTCTGAGTGCCCACAAACTCCGTACAAACCCTTACTCTAAGTGCTCACCTACTCCTTGATGTTTCCTACCCTGACTGGCCACCTACCCAGAGTGTCAACCAACCCTGTGCAGTCATATACTGTGCTCACCTGCAACTTATTGTCATCATCTAACCCTTTCACCTACTTACCTTAATGTGGTAACCTACCCCGTGTGCTTATTAACACTGTGCAGTCACTCCTTGACTCCACTGTCCACCTACACCTTGATGGTTCCTGCCCCAAGTGCCCACCTACCCTAATGTGAGCACCTACCCCAAGTGCCCATCTACTCTTCATGTGACACCGTTTTCAAATCCTATAAATGCAATTTCACCATATCCAAGTGAGAGCTGTCTTGGCCTCTGCTCCCAGTGCCTGAAACATGACACTCCCCATAAAATCCCCTTAGAAGAACATCAGAACACAATTTGAGACCCTCCCCCCCCCCCCACACACACACACACACACAAACACTCTCCTCCCCTGCTCTTTGTCAGCCAGTGCAGGCGCTTCTGGCACCAGCCCAGCAGGAACTGAATTTAAAGCAGAACTCCGACTTTGAGGAAGATTCGGTGATGAGCGCACAATGAATGGAGACAATTTGTTTTATTCCCTTGACACATCACACACCAACTTCCTACAAATGTGTCCTTCTCTGTGATGTGAAAACCGCGTCCAGGTCGCCTGACTGTAAACACAACAGAAGGGTCAGTGCAGGAAGCCGCAACGCGTCCGGGGGGATCATTTTTATTTGCGGTCTGTTAACAGTCAGACACATGCGGGAGAAATACCAAAAAGTCACTGGAACTTCCAATACAAAAACTTCACAGATGCAGAGTTAGAAATGATAGCTGGGGGATCTCACTGCAGGAGGCGCCAAGACACGTAAGAGGTCAGCGACTGACTCAGCGCACCACGCTCCACCTACAACTAAAACATGAATTTTGGCCTGGAAAGACCTTTAAAACATAAAAGTTGTCTGCCCTTCTCTGGAGTCATAGCTGGTGTCATGATAAAGGTTTCTTATCTTCTATAAACCGGAGGAGGTGATCTGATTTATATGGAAACATCTCCTCCGCCTTTCCCAGACGCCGGTGTCAGCGCCTTCTGAAATGTCGCCGGGCATAAATCAGAAGAATCTATTATCGCTGGGCTCCCGCTGATGGATTGAGAGCCCCGCGAATGTCACTGAGCAGCTCTCATTTTTAAAGTGGAATAAAATAGAAGCAGCGAAGCTGTCAGGGCGCGGCTCATTGTGGCGGCGATGGCGAGCGCTATGTAGGTCATGTGACCCGTCCCTCATAGTATCTACAAGACCCAGCACAGGCCATACTGTCATGACCCCTTCCACCTGTCTGGTATAAGGGTACTAGCACATGGGACTTATGTACGAACATCAGTTTCCTGGCAGAAAATTCCTGCATGCAATCATGAATGCGCGTATTTGTGCGTTTTTGTGCGCACGTGCACTCACGCATGAAAATTCTTCTAGATTCTCGTGGGATGTGTCGTACATGCATATTTGCACATATATGTGCGTGTGTGTGTAAAATACTGTCCAGATTTTTTTTTTCCACACAAAAGAAAGCTTATATACCAACCACTTGCCTTCCAGAGGATTCCCCCCCCCCCTTCCTAACCAGGCCATTTTTTGCGTTACAGCGCCGCGTTATTTTAACGTCATGCGACGCTGCACCCAAATTAAATTTACATCCTTTTCTTCCCACGAATTGAGATTTCTTTCGGTGGTATTTGATCGCCTGTGGTTTTTTTTTTTTTTGGCGCTATAATAAAGAAAGACTGACAATTTTTAGAAAAAAAACTGTATTTTTGACTTTTTGCTATTAAACATGTCCAGTAGAGAAATTAAAAAAATCTAATTTCTTCATAAATTTTGACGAAAATGTATTCTGCTCCGTGTCTTTGCTAAAAAAATATCCCAATACGTGTAAATTAAATGGTTTACGTCAAAGTTATAGCATTTACAAATCAATGGTGGTATAGATACTGGAATTTTTTTTTTACTAGTAATGGCGGCAATCAGCGACTTATAGCGGGACTGCAGGATTACGGTGGGCATTCTGACACTGGGGGGGAACTGACATGGTGTCACGGACATCTCCAGTGACACCAATACAGTGGTCAGTGCTAACAAAAAGCACTGGCTCTGTACTAATGGCACTGGGCAGGAAAGGGGTTAACATCTGGGGCGATCAAAGGGTTAACTGTGTGCTGTTTTACAGTAAACTGTGTGAGTGCTTTCCACTGTAAGCGCACTGCTTTGTATGGTTATGCAGTGTGGAAAGCACTCACACTGCTTACTGTGAAAAAGCACGCAGTTAACCCTTTGATCGCTATGCAGAGCCATACAAAGCAGTATGCTGTAGATGACAGGGGAGAGTTCTTTACATACAGCTCTCTCCCCCATCGGCAATATTCGGCAGTCACTAGGTGCCAGCGAGTAATCACCGGCCGGGACCTGGTGACTGACAGCCGAGGCTGTGAATAGCGGCGCGGGTAGGGCGCATGTGTGCTGCTCGCGCACGCCCCCTACCCTGAAATGCAAAATCACCATGCTGGGTTTTTTTTCTAAATATCATTTTAAAAAGAAAAAAGTCAGTTTTGCTGCAGCAGGTACTAGTCATTGTACAGATGTGCAACTTTGCAGGTCATTTAAGAGGACCATCCAGGCATGATATTTAAAGGAATTGTTTTCCTTTTTTTACTTTGATCAACGAAAAATGACTGCCCTTTAAAAAACGGTACTTTTTGAATGTCTTTTTTCATTGATTCATGTCCCTCAGGGCAGTACCCGAGTCTCCAAACCCCTTTTATGGCCAATAAGTTGCATATAAGCCTTCAAAATGGGCACTTTTCAATTTACGAGATCGAGTCCCATAGACTTGCATTGCATTTGAAGTTAGGTTCGAATGTTCGACCACGAACTGAACACGGGGGTGTTTGGCCTATCACTAGTGACCCGCAACAGAAGCCGCAGACCCCGAATGGGCCATAATGTCACGTGCCCCTTTTACAAGAGCAGCAGAGCCAGAGCAGTCAACACTTTCATGTGACCCCACAGGGGCTGCAGATCCAGAATGGGGCGTTCTGACACACGACCCCGTTACAGGGGCAGGAGACCCATCACGGGTTGCATGGTCATGTGACAACGCCGTCGTGACTTTTCATTTTCACATGCTTCTTTTTCTGCGCCAAAAACAAGGCGTTTGTTCTGTATCTTCGTGTGCGACAAAGAAAACAGAATTCATTGTTCTCTGCTACCAGCAACTCTGAGGCCGCCTGCGGGGTCCTCCTGTGCCGTTACAGGGCAGGAAGTCAGCAGTGTGCAGGCAAATGTTCCCCCAAAATGGGAACTTCATCTTTCTTCTAATAAGCTGCCAGGACGTTCTGTGTGAAATATCATTTTTGAGGGATTTGTCTGTTTTTAAAGCTGATTTGGGATATTTGCTGGGAGAAACATGCAGCTATACTAAAAAAGTAAGGCTCATGTACAGTGCAGCTGATAAACTCACATTTAGGTGCTTTTCTGCGTTTTTTTTCAGCAGCCCCTGAACTCTCCCTAATGTTTCCCTATGTGTCCATGTACACATCGTCCTTTACAGTCATTTACAGGCAGCTGAGTTTACAGTTGTATTTTTGAACGCACCAAACTTGCGTTCAGCAGTAGATTTTATCAGCGTTTCAAACGCCAAACGCATGTAAATGCGGCTAACCGCAATTATAAGCGTTTACGTTTGGAAATTTTTTTTAACTCTTCCATTTCCAGATGCTGTCCAGAGCCTTTTGTCATATAAAATGCATGTAAAGCATTTTCCCGGTACTCAGATGGACCCGGTACACCATACTTTGAGGTTTCGCATGAAAGAAAATATATTAGACACGGCTGCAATAATTTCTGCACAGAAATGAGCCGGAACATCCAAACACCACAAAAAAAAAAGAAAAAAGACAACTAATCTCAACACATACTGCTCTCTCTGCTTCTGCTCTCTCTATTTCTCTCAAAATGAAATAGTTAATTTTTTACTGTTTTTCAGTACATTTTGGGCATTTTGGAAGATCTCCTGAGGTTATCTTTAACCACTTCCAGACCGGACACTTTTACCCCCTTCCTGTCCAGGGCAATTTTCAGCTTTCAGCGCTATCACACTTTGAATGACAATTGCGCGGTCATGCAACACTGTACCCAAATGAATTTTTTACCATTTTTTTGAGACAGATAAAGCTTTATTTTGGTGGTATTTATTCACCGCTGGGATTTTAATTTTTTTTGCTATGTAAATGAAAATGTCCAAAAATTTTGAAAAAAAGTGTTTTTTTAAATAAAATTTTGCAAATAAATAATATTTCATCATAAATCTTTGCCAAAATTTATTCCGTTATCTTTTTAGTAAAAAAAAAATCCAAATTAGTTTATAACCAAAAATTATAATTTTTAAACATTTTTTTGTACATTTTTATTTTATTTTTTTATATTATTATTTTTTATTTTTATTTTATTTTTTTACATACTGTCATCCTAGCAGTACAGTGTCACCATGCTGACACTGTACTACTTGTGGGAGGTGATGAAGATTTTTTTTTTTTTTTTTTTTACACATTGCTTTTACACCCATATAGGATGTAAAAGCAATCATTTCTCTTTCTCTCTGTGTGCATTCTTGCAGCCATTGAGAAGTACTGAGTGAGCTGTGATTGGTCACAGCTTGTCACATGGTACAAGGCTGTTGTGAATAGCCCTGTACCATGTGACCTCTGTGATCATTCACAGATTTCACACGTAGTAAGCAATGATGTCACAAGTAACATCTTGCTTACTACTTTACATGTGATCACTGATTGGCCAATCAGTGATCACATGATCGGGACCTCGTACAGAGGTCCCGTCCGACGATCAGTGTTTCACTGTGTCCGGAGGACACAGCGGGCTCCGGATCGCGGTGCTGCGCCTCGGAGTGTGCGCAAGCAGGGTGCGGGGAGGCCGTTTATAAACATCACCCGACCCTGCACTGCCGCTGTTTGGCCGTTTACATGCAACGGCTGGTCGGAAAGTGGTTAAAAAACGCCTCTAACCGCAAATGCTCATAAACAGCTAAACAGATGTTTTTTAACCTACGTTTTCCAGCAGTCAGTTTCCATCGTTCAGAAGTGTTTTCCAAACATCCCGTGTACATGGAGCCTAAAATAAATATAAGCAAACACAAGACAAAAAACAACAAATCATATATAAACTAGAAAAGCTACAATTTCTGGGGAAATTGTGTGAAGCGTTCTTGCCTCCACCAGTAGTCTACAACTCACACTCTAGCTTTTGTCACTCGACTGCCTGCTCACACACCTGGCTTCCTATGGCAACTCACTCAGCAAGGGCAGAGAAGAGCGGTTAAAAACAAACTGCTCCAACTTGCTCACTTCACTGGCGGTTGCCATCTTCAAACGGTTGTAGTTTAAAAATTATAAATCCTACACCGAAGAGCTTTATATTGTGAGAATCACAAGACCCAGACCTACATTTTATTGCATAGTATGTCTCTGAAATATTAAAAATGAAGGCACAGTCGCAGTTTAGAGACTGCCCTTCAAATTTGAGATGGCTAGAGTGGACTTTCAATGCATGTCAATGGGCGGCGTGAGTTGCAAACAAATGGTCATGTTGTGAAAACTATCCGGACTATGGCTTAGCCGTGGACATTTTTAGTGGCAGTGGGGATAGCTGAATGTCTTGATATAAGAATTGTGTAGGTGGGTTTGAAAATGAGGGAGTGATGGCAGTTTAGAAATCGTGTCCTGATTTTTCAGCTTGCACTCTAGCTTTTGTCAGCTCCCACTCTAGTTTTGAACATTCTGCCATTCATTCCTATAGGACCAATTTCACCACAAAAACGGCGATATTTCGTGAACCATTCTGTGAAACGTTCCACAAAGTCATAGCAATCCAATCGGGAACAATCGGCACGTTTCGGTATATTACTGTCTATGTAGTGTAAAAACTGTGGGAGGAGTTAGGGTGGGAAATTGGGCTATAATAATAAGAATATATATGTGAGATAACAGGAAGTGGTCGCCATGCAAGAACACTTAATAAAGAAATCCGGGCAAATGCAACGAAATAAATAGGGATTTTTTTCTTTTGCTTAAATACATTAGAGTCAATGGGGAAGGAGATATTAGTTACAATTGGCTTACGGAAGCTCTTCTCATCTATCCTGGACTTGTAATTGTGCAAAAAAACATCATTATTAAATCTCCATTAGCTCTATTATCTGCAATCCTTTTTAGAGAAAAACATGACTGTGAAAAACACAAATACACAAAAAGGAAACAAATACAAAAGCAAAGAACATCATATGAAATCATTAAAATAAATTCTAACAAAAAAAACATTTCCATGCAAATTTTGCCTAAGCAGAGAAATTTGGAGTTTCCACTTAGCAAAATTTTGCAGACGGGAATTTTGCTATTTCTCTAATAAATTATTATTATTATTATTATTATTATTATACAGGATTTATATATATAAATCAATTTTGCTTAAAGGGTAACTCTACTTTTGTGGAATATAGTAAATTAAAGAATTAATATAACATATACAATTTCTACATGATCCATATTGTAACTTATTGTTATTGCAAATTTCCTTTCCAATCTGCAGAGCTGTAATTTTCCATAATAATTCAATGCAATATGGCAACCTGGAGGTGTCCTGTAGACCAACGCTCCAAGAAACATCATTTCCTGCTTGTGTGATTGGTTCACTGATTTTCTCAGAGGTCTGCACTAAGATACAAATCAGATATTAGGCATCCTATGCCGACTCTCAGACACATTCAACATGTACAGGCCTAGTGTTCCCACCCACATTCACTACAATTCCCTGTGGTTGATGGGATCTGTAGTTTCCTTTTACTGCAGAGAGACAGCAGAGGGTATGATGTAATCCCGGCTGCTAGAGCAGATGCTGTTATCTTTTGAATTACAGAGATGAGGTCATGAAAATTCAATAAGGCTTTTCTCCTAAATGATGAGGGTTTTCAAAATTTTATTAACTGTTTAGTGTGTTGTGTAGGGGGGGTGGTTGTTTTTTTTTTCTATCTCCAATTTCTTAAAATTTCAATGATATTTGATACAGTGAGAGAGGAGTACAACAGATTTACAAACCTCATCCCTGAAATTCAGTCCCCAGTGTTAATGAAAATGCCACTTTTTTAAACATGCCATTTTACGCACGTTCCTAACCCCAGAAACTACTAAACAGCTCATCCACTCCCTCATCATATCACGACTCGACTACTGCAACTCCCTCCTCACTGGCCTGCCTCGCCGCTGTCTATCCCCGCTTCAGTCCATCCTGAATACGGCTGCCAGACTCATTCACCTTTCCAACCGCTCCATCTCCGCCACCCCCCTCTGCCAATCCCTCCACTGGCTTCCGATTGCGCAACGGATCAAATTTAAAATCCTAACACTGACGTACAAAGCCGTCCACCATACTGCCCCGAACTACATCACTGACCTAATATCCAAGTACCGCTCAGCACGCACACTCCGCTCCTCACAAGACCTCCTTCTCTCTAGTTTCCTGGTCTCCTCCTCCCATGCCCGCCTCCAGAACTTCTCCAGGGTGTCACCCATCCTCTGGAACTCCCTGCCCCAACCCATCAGATTATCACCTACTCTCCTCTCCTTTAGGTGCACCCTGAAAACCCATCTCTTCAGGGAAGCCTACCCCACCCCCTGCTAACCTGCCGACCTCCTCCACTCTTCCTACCACTCCATCTCCCACAGCTATCTCCTCCTGTACCACCATCCCCTCCCTCCTAGATTGTAAGCTCGAAAGAGCAGGGCCCTCGATCCCCTCATGTTTTGCATTGTATTGGTATTGTTCTGTCACATGTTCTGTCCCCCTTTGTAATGTACAGCGCTGAGTGAACTATTGGCGCTTTATAAATACTGTATAATAATAATAATAATAATAATAATTTTCTGAACACCATTTTCTAAGCAAATGTGACAAATCCAAGAAGCAGACTACAATTTTGTTTTTATTTTATGGTTGAACTGGATGGACTTTTGCCTTTTTTTCAGCCAGACTAACTATGTAACTACGTAATCCTGGCAGATCATGCAGGAAAACAGTGCACTCATTTTTGTTTGTAAAAAATGAGGCTGATAAGTCTTCTGCACCAAAATATATTTTGATGCCAACAGTTCTGCCAAAAATATTGTTTGATGCCAATAGTTTTTGACCGTGTACTGTATGTGCCTGCAAAGATCAGGAAGGACAGTCATACAGATGGATTTTCTGGAAAAGTTATAAACAGTCTGCTCCCTCTCCTGACCATTTGAGCACTCGGGCACTGCCTGAGGGCCTGGGGTCAATAGGGGGCCCCATAAAATGCCCCTGGTACCTTTGATAGGCTTTTTTTGGGTGTGTTTTGAGTGTGGGCAAGGACACAGGGGCCCCATGATCCCCTATTGGCTGGGGGCCCCATGAGTTGTCAGTCCGCCCGTGCTCTCCTCATTCACATGTCTCTCAGGTGAGAGTCAGACCATTGAAGTCCAGCATAAGGCACTATCATAGCAAGGGGCCTCCTTGTGTCCGTAATGGCCCTCTCATTCCTCATCGCCGTACAAATCACCGCAAATCAATTATCGGATCTCGCAGCATTTGACGCCACTGCGGCAAAAATTTTACTTTTATCCAAAATTTACTATATTGTAACAAAGTTTTCCAAAAGAAAAATACTACAATTCTGTAGCAATAACCAAACTGTAGATGCAGCAGAGTAAAGAAGAAAATCTGAACTTGTATTATCTTTTTACCCCGGCACACCCTCAGATTTCACATTTCGCCAAGCGAGAAAAGATTTACAGCTTGTTTAATGTGGAGCAGAATGGGGAAGAGTCTACATGGCCTTCCAGATGCGTAATTCCGAGAGCTGGAAATCCAAACGTTCGCTCCCATTGGAGGGGCCAAAAAAAAAAAAGTCAATGCCTCTTCTGAACTCTGATGTCTGCTGAAAAGTCTCACTGACTGTACAGACAGTGAGAGGAGCTGCAGGCGTGCGTCACCCTTCTGCAATTCCACCGACAGATGTTCTGAAGAACAAAGTTTTGTGTCCAGCACGCGGCGGTCCAGGAATGCAGATGCGCTCTCTCTCTTGTTGTACGGCGCCTGTGCCAACAGAACGCTCCTAATGCTTGTAAAATTGTCACCGGTGCATGTGTTGTGGGTCAGCATTTGCCGAGTCTGTCCACGGAGTTGCGTCAGTCGGAGTTTATGACGAGCATTGATGAGCAGCTATGGGGGATATTTCCAAAGTGGCAAAACGCTCTGGACCAGCGACAGGAAAGAGTTGGTACTGCTGGGCGGCCCTCCTCTTGCTCATGTTGCTGCCCACGAAACAGGTAAGACATTTTTTTTCTTGATGTCCCTATTGCACCTTCCTCATTGCTGCAACTACTGCACACCAACGCAAATTCCGCGTGATTTACAAAGAGCCAGCCAGGAGACAGTAACCATTAATATGCATCACTAACATTCCCACCATTCCACACCGCAACATTTTCAGTTTTTTGGCTCATTGATGATATTTATTTTTTGCTGTAAAGAAAACAAAATGTAAAAAACCACACAAATGAAAAAAACAAACAAAATAGGATTCATATTTTTTGTGTGTCGGTTGGAGTGAATAGTGACTGTTATTGATCATCGATATTGAGTGAAAAAACAATAATGAAACTGAATACTGATATTACAAATACTGTGTCATTATAACATTGGTTCTGAAACTAGACATTACACACAATGTTTTTACTCTATCTATCTATCTATCTATCTATCTATCTATCTATATATATCTAATTCTTTAATTCATCAACCAATATAAATCAAAAATACAAATTCAAATCTTCCTTCCTTTCTCTTTCTTTCTTTCTTTCTTTCTTTCTTTCTTTCTTTCTTTCTTTCTCTTTCTTTCTCTCTCTTTCTTTCTCCCCTTCTCTCTCTCTCTCTCGCTTTCTCTTTCTCTCTTTCTCCCCCTTCTCTCTCTCTCGCTCTCTCTTTCTCCCCCTTCTCTCTCTCTCACTCTCTCTTTCTCTCTTTCTTTCCCCCCTTCTCTCTCGCTCTCTCCCCCTCTCTCGCTCTCTCTTCCCCTTCTCTCTCTCGCTCTCTCTTTCTCGCTTTCTTTCCCTCTTCTCTCTCTCTCACTCTCTCTTTCTCCCCCTCTCTCTTTCTTTCCCTCCTCTCGCTCTCTCTTCCCCCTCTCTCTCTCGCTCTCTCTTCCCCCTCTCTCTCTCGCTCTCTCTTCCCCTCTCTCCCGCGCTCTCTATTTCTTTCCCCTCTTCTATCTTGCTCTCTCTTTCTTTCCCCCCTCTCTCTCTTGCTCTCTCTCTCTCTTTCTTTCCCCCCTTCTCTCTCTCTCTCTCTTTCCCCCTCTATCTCTTGCTCTCTCTTTCTCCCCCCCTTCTCTCTCTCTCTCTCTCGCTCTCTCGTTCTTCCCCCCCATTCTCTCTCTCGCTCTCTCTTTCTCTCTTTCTTCCCCCTTCTCTCTCTTTCTCCCCCCCCTCTCTCTCTCTCTCTCTTTCTTTCCCCCTTCTCTATATCGCTCTCTTTCTTTCTTTCTTCCTTTTTTTTCTTGTTCTTTCTTTCTTTCTTTCTTTTTTATTTCCCCCCTTCTCTCTCTCTTCCCCCCTTCTCTCTCTCTCTCTTTCCCCCTTCTCTCCCTCTCCCTCTCGCTCTCTCTTTCTTTTTTTCTTTCTTCCCCCCTTCTTTCTCTCTCTCTCTCTCTCTCTCTCTCTCTTTCTTTCTCTTACCCCCCTCTCTTTCTTTCTTCCCCCTCTTCTCTCTCTCACTCTCTCTTTCTTGCTTTCTTCCCCCTTCTCTCGCTCTCTCTTCTTCCCCTCGCTCTCTCTCTTTCCCCCTTCTCTCTCGCTCTCTTTCCCTTTCTCTCTCTCTCTTTCTTCTTTTTCTTTCTCTCTCTCTCCCTCTCTCTCTCTCCTTTTTCTTTCTCTCTCTCTCTCCTTCTTTCTTTCTGTCTTTCTCTTTCTTTCCCTCTCTCTTTCTGTCTTTCTTTCTTTCTCGCATTGCTGATATTTATTTTTTGCTGTAAAGTGAAACAATGTTGTTAATTTAATGAAAGAACAATTTAAAATAATATGAAATAAATATATGGTATTATATATTCACAATTTAAATATACAATATTTAAGTTTACCCGAATTATTTGAATGCACAGAATGCTTAATGATCCTTTAATACTGTGTTTGTAATTTACACGTGTGTGTGTGTATGTATGTGTGTGTATGTTTGTGTGTGTATATATATATATATATATATAGCTATCATATTTGTGCTCCTGCTTCAGTCCAGTGTGCGGTGTTATGATTTGTTATGATTTCCATTTCGCCCACACAGTAAAGAGAAACGTGATTTGTTTTTGTAAAATGAAAAATGACCGTATGACATCCTCCATATGGAGAGTTTTCATACTTGGAGGCGAGTTTGTTCATGTTGGTAGGTGAGGGCTCTATGTAGGTTTGTGCTGTATGTGAATCAATGAGCTAAGTGCTACAACCAGGGCGGACTGACCATTTGGAAACTCGGGTACTGCCCAAGGGCCCAGGGTCAGTAGGGGGCCCCATGAGATGCCCCTGGTACCTTTTTCATAGGCTTTTTTGAGTTTGGGCAAGGACACAGGGGCCCCATGATCCCCTATTGCCCGGGGGCCCCATGAGTTGTCAGTCCGCCCCTGGCTACAACCAAAATCTACCAATCAGAATTCATCGCTCACTGGTATCAGTCCAGCAGACTGAGACCTGATTTGGTGATTGCCACCCTTGGCACAACATCTGGCCATGGATCAGGCAGAGAGATTGGTGGGTTTAGCTTTGCTTCTTATACAGTTCATACTCGTTCTATCCTGCTATGCGTATGATATACCTCAATCTGGCAATCTGTATTGGTTGAGTAAGCCCCGCCCCCACAGAGCTGGGTAAAATTCTGGAAAATCCAGAAGGATAGGTTTTATAGTGACAATGTTGAATCTAGCAATTCTGAAAGTTGAGAGGTAAAGCTGGCCACACCACCAATTTTTGACAACACCCCCCCCCCCTCGGCTGCCCACGTGAATGAGCCCAAGCCAGCAATCGTTTTTAACTGTACTGACAAAAAAAATCAAAGAAGAATGGAAACATTTTCTTGAACCAATGAAATGCAAACTATGAATATGGTTTTCTTTTGTGAAAAAAAAAACCTATGTGCGTCCTGAAATCGAGCACAATGTTCCAAACATTAGCATAGCCATCAAATTTATTTTAAATTTACATTTGTTGGGTTTCTTAAGGGTACTATTGCATACTCTGGCCAAAGATTTTTCTGAATTCCCGAACGAACATCTGAACAAAATTCTACTGGTCAATGGCCAGCATTACAAGACAATTGTGTAGAGATACTGTGATTAAATTGCAATGTGTGCGGCTAGATGAGTTCTGAATTTTCGATGAGAGTAAAGAAGTTGGCAAAAGATGTTGAATGGACATTCAGTAATACTCGATGTGCACCTATTGGTTATCTTTGACTTGTGAATGTGTATATAGTTCAGCCCTCTCCTTCGTGTATAATGGTTTATTGGGCAACCAATGGAAAATTATTTGGATAGAGTTCACAGCACATGCGTCAGTATGTCTGTGACATCAACACCTGTAAATATATATATATATATATATATATATATATATATATATATATCTCCTTTCAGAATCAAAATTTTCTATGGGACACTATACTACAAAATACTCCCACAAATGCTGTTCATTGATTGCGAACAAGATTTGTTAATTTGCAGACACAAAAAAGTATGTTTCCTAACAAATTCATCCAAGACCGTGTTGCAAAAATGAATACACCCCAATGACAGTCTTAGGAGCAAAGCTAAATTTTAGACAAGAAAATCCTAATTAACAAGAATCCAACTCCAGGTGAGTTTATTTATTCATTAAACAGGTGTCCAGAAGACAACTGATTATAAAAGGGCAAAAGTGATACAAAAATTTAACAAAGATGGAACTGCAACCATCTCACAGAGACGTCCAGGCCGTCCACGGAAGTTAACACCTCGACAGGAGTGTTTTATGATGAGAAGGGTTGAAGAAAATCACCATGCAAGTTCACTGCAGTTAGCTACAAAGTAGAAAGACAAACTGGGGTGATTGTTTCCCGTGACACAATGGAACGTACACTGCAGAGGAATGGCATGCATGGGTGTTGTCCACGAAGGGAGCCTCCCCTAAAGCCCATGCACAATAAAGCCCGCCTAGAATTTGTCAGGGCCCATGATGAAAAAAAAGAAGTCCACTAGGACTCTCTATGCTGTAGTGATGAGACCAAGATAAATGTTTTTGGAACTGATGACTTCAAAACTGTATGGCGTCAAAAAGGTGAGGAATACAAAGAAAAATGCATGGTGCCAACTGTAAAACTTGATGGTGGCAATGTCCGTCTGTGGGGCTGCATGAGTAATGCTGGTGTTGGGGAGCTGCATTTCATTGATGGTATCATGAATTCACAGATGTACTGCTCTATATTGAAAGAGAAGATGCTACCATCACTCCGTGACCTTGGTCGTCGTGCACTTTTCCAATGACAATGATCCAAAACACACATCTAAGGCCACTGTTGTATTTCTGAAGAAGAACCGGGTGAAAGTGATTCGGTGGCCAAGTATGTCTCCTGATCTGAACCTAATCGAACACCTATGGGGAATTCTGAAGAGACAAGTTGAGCATCGCTCTCCATCCAGCATCCAGGCTCTATAAGAGGTCGTTCTTGGAGAATGGAAAAGGATCGATGTTGCAATATGTCGCCAATTTGTTCATTCCATGCCTAGAAGACTTGCTGCTGTCCTTACAAATCATGGAGGTCATACAAAATACTAGATGGAGGAGTTTTTGTTGTGGGGTGGATTCATTTTTGCATCAACTAATCTGAGCAAAACTGAAGATTTTGTAATCCAAGTTATATTATTAACCTTAATTTTTTGTAATGAGCCGAACAAATGTTCTATAAAACTCAGCTTTGTCAAAGTTTTTAAAATTGTTCTTGTGTTCATTGAGATATTGAATAAAATCTTACTTTTCAAAAGGGGTGTACTCAATTATGCTCAGCACTGTATATATATATATATATATATATATATATATATATCAGCTCTTACTATTCCCTCCAGCCCGTACCCCCTCCCCTGACTTCTCCATCAAGATCAATAACAGAACCATCAGTCCCTCCCCTCATGCCAGGGTACAAGGTGTGATTCTGGACTCCCATCTGGCCTTTCAGCCCCAAATCCAAACGCTGTCCAAATCTTGTAGACTTCACCTCCGCAACATCTCCAAGATACGCCCGTTCCTAACTTCGGAAACCACTAAGCAACTTATTCACTCCCTGGTTATCTCTCGCCTTGACTATTGTAACTCCCTCCTCATTGGCCAACCTCATCGCAGGCTATCCCCTCTTCAGTCTATCATGTTTGCTGCTGCCAGACTCATCCACCTTACTAACCGTTCCATATCTGCCACCCCTCTCTGCCAATCCCTCCACTGGCCTCCACTCAGTGTCCTCCACCTCTCTCTGCCAATCCCTCCACTGGCCTCCACTCAGTGTCTTCCACCCCTCTCTGCCAATCCCTCCACTGGCCTCCACTCAGTGTCCTCCACCCCTCTCTGCCAATCCCTCCACTGGCCTCCACTCAGTGTCCTCCACCTCTCTCTGCCAATCCCTCCACTGGCCTCCACTCAGTGTCCTCCACCCCTCTCTGCCAATCCCTCCACTGGCCTCCACTCAGTGTCCTCCACCTCTCTCTGCCAATCCCACCACTGGCCTCCACTCAGTGTCTTCCACCTCTCTCTGCCAATCCCTCCACTGGCTTCCCATTGCCCAACAGATACAATTAAAAACATTAACAATAACATATAAAGCCATTTATAACTCTGCCCCAAATTACATCAACAATCTTGTCTCCAAATATCACCCAAACTGTATTCTCCGCTCCTCCCCCGACCTTCTGCTCTCTAGCTCCCTTGTCTCCTCCTCCCATGCTCATCTCCAGGACTTCTCCAGAGCTTCCCCCATCCTCTGGAACTCTCTACCCCAATTTATCAGACTACCACCTACTTTGCTCACTTTTAGGCGATCTCTGAATACCTATCTCTTCAGGGAAGCCTATCCTGCCCTCAGCTAATAATGGAATCTTCTATTCCTCCTACCAGTCCATCCCCCACAGTTATTACCTTTTGTATCACTAGCCCCTCACTCTTAGATTGCAAACTCCAAGGAGTAGGGCCCTCCTAACCCTCTTGTATTGAACTGTATTGTTGCTGTATTGTCTCACGTTATATTGTAAACCGCTGAGCAAACTGTTGGCGCCAGAAATCCTGTATAATAATAATATATATATTTACTATATTGCCAAATGTATTGGGCCCGCCCTCCAAATCAATGGAATGGGTTTCCATGGCCAAGCAGCTGCATCCAAGCCTTACATCACCAAGTGCAATGCAAAGCGTCAGATGCCGTGGTGTAAAGCACGCCGCCACTGGACTCTAGAGCAGTGGAGACCTGTTCTCTGGAGTGACTAATGACGCTTCTCTGTCTGGCAATCCGATGGATGTGTCTGGGGTGACGGTTGCTAGGAGAACGGTACTTGCCTGACTGCGTTGTGCCAATTGTAAAGTTTGGTGGAGGGGGAGATTATGGTGTGGGGTTATTTTTCAGGGGTTGGGCTTGGCCCCCTAGTTCCAGTAACGGAAACTCTTAAGGCAACATTTTAGACAATTTTATGCTCCCAACTTTGTGGGAAGAGTTTGGGGATGGCCCCTTCCTGTTCCAACATGACTGCACACCAGTGCACAAAGCAAGGTCCATAAAGACATGGAGGAGCCAGTTTGGGGTGGAGGAACTTGACTGGCCTGCACAGAGTCCTGACCTCAACCCCATAGAACACCTTTGGGGATGAATTAGAGCGGAGACTGTGAGCCAGGCCTCCTCCCCCGACATCAGTGCCTGACCTGACAAATGTGCTTCTGGAAGAATGGTCCAACCTTCCCATAGACACCCTCCTAAACCTTGTAGACGGCCTTCCCAGAAGAGTTGAAGCTGTTATAGCTGCAAAGGGTGGGGCCAACTCAATATTGAACCCTACGGACTAAGACTGGGGGGCCATTAAAGGTCATGTGTGTGGAAAGGCCGGGGCCAATTCAATATTGAACAATAGGGACTAAGACTGGGAGGCCATTAAAGTTCATGTGTGTGTTGAAAGGCCGGGGCCAATTCAATATTGAACCCTACGGACTAAGACTGGGAGGCCATTAAAGGTCATGTGTGTGGAAAGGGCGGGGCCAATTCAATATTGAACCCTATGGACTAAGACTGGGAGGCCATTACAGGTCATGTGTGTGGAAAGGCCGGTGCCAATTCAATATTGAACAATAGGGACTAAGACTGGGAGGCCATTAAAGTTCATGTGTGTGGAAAGGCCGGCCAACCCAATATTGAACCCTATGGACTAAGACTGGGGGGCCATTAAAGGTCATGTGCGTGGAAAGGCCGACCGACCAATACTTTTGGCAATATAGTGTGTGTGAGTGTATATATATATTATAGTGTGTGTGTGTATATATATATATATATATATATATATATATACAGTATATAATATTTCTGCTTCCCTGTAGCATTCCCGTCGCTGTGTGTGTGATACTTCCCCAGGCTGTTCACAGTGTCCTATAGATTCCACTGTTACCTTATAAAGATATGTAGTTTGGAGGTGATGGTGGATAACATGTTTCACCATCAGCGGCGCATTCTAAAGTGTGATATATGGCAGCCCCGCCACGTTCCTGCACTCCGAGCCGCCCGGCAGCTGTTGTGTTTGGAAGTGAGATCAGCACAAAGCTCGCCACTAAAATATGAAAAATACATTTGTGATGGAAGGCGATAAATCTTCCCGCACTTCTCCATTCACCGATTCCAGATTTCTCAGATCCTAAAGACATTTTTACTTCTACATACTGAGTTCTTACCATCAGTCCAGCCCTGTTCCTGAAATTCATAGCCGCCTGTGGAGAGAACGCCGGGGATTATCTATAACAATCATGAGCCTCCAGTCTATGGAACAATTTCCTGATTTTTCCATCAGAGTGGAGTTCTTCTTTATATAAGGATTTAAAGGAAAACTCGGGTATACTATATTTTCAGTGGGATCTCTCTTGCATTTATAGCCTTTTATTATCATGTTTCATACCTACAGCACCATGTGATCATAGCTATACAGACTAGTAAGTCCTCCCTCCAGAGTTTGTCCTTGAGACAGTGCAGTCAGCGTCCTGGCTGAACGACTGCTAGCAGAACATCAGTGATAGGTTAAGTAACCCAAAGATTGTATTGTATCACAAATTACGTGTGGGGACTACTAGGAACAATTATGGTACTGAGGCCTGGAGCTAACCGATGATTTTTATTTTATTGGAAAGGAATTTGATCTTGAAGACTTAGTTCATACTGGTGGCAGAGGAGTGGTAAAAACAGGTAGCTGATCTTTTTCTTCCTCCATCTGACCACCCACCTCCGAAATGTACATGGCAACCGCACAGGTGACTTCACATGGCCGTGGCCATGCTTCTTTGCTTTGTGGTGCAGTGATATTTAACTTGGCATGTTGAGTCTGAAAAATCGAACCAAAAACTTGCCCATGAAAGTCAATGGGACCATGCTGCAACCACATGGCAAACATGGCTATATCTAGCCATTTCCTCCCCAGCCTGGCTGGCCCTGGCCCATCCCTTGCATTCACTAGATTTCAGTTCTTTCAATCATGGAGGCTCAGCATCACGTGTGGGCAGGGGTGGACTGACCACTTGGAAACTCGGGCACTGCCCGAGGGCCCGGGGTCAGTAGGGGGCCCCATGAGATGCCCTTGGTACCTTTTTTTATAGGCTTTTTTGAGTTTGGGCAAGGACACAGGGGCCCCATGATCCCTTATTTCCCGGGGGCCCCATGAGTTGTCAGTCCGCCCCTGCGTGTGGGCATTACCTAGGGCTGTCTGAATGCAAACATAGCCTGCCTGGGGACACTCACTCCTCCAGACTGGCCACCCATCAAGCCATTTTAATATTTGCAAAACCCCTTCCTAGCACCAGCCCACTGCTTACATCTGGACTGAGGGCTCCTGAGAGGAGTACTGAAGCAGGGTGATGTTAGGTTTTAAGGAAGATATGTACAGCACCCTGCCAGTCCCTCCCACTAGCCACAAACTATCTGCATAGCGTAGAGAACCACGGAGACCCAGTGATGATGTCACTGGGTCTAAAATAAGGTATGTATGGAAAATGGAAAGGTTTTATTTAGAATTATCATTAGTATGTTGATTAGGAAGGGGGGGGGTTGTAGCCGGGGAAGGCAGAATATAAGCAGAATAAACTTTAGCTTCACATGTTCTTCTGCACAAAACATGGAATTAACACATTACATGCTAGGCATTGCTCCATGCAGCACATTTAGTTCCGTCCATCTGATCCTGTCCACGAGATGCAAAATATTCTCTCTACAATAGAAGCTGCTTTGAACCAGCAAAAACGGAAGGGTACGCATGGGAACAAATATTCTCCAAAGCACTCAGCAACTAGTCAGCACAAAACCAACCTATTCAATTTACCACTCATATGAGGCACATTGGATAGAGGCTGATATCTCACTGCTGGACAGAAGGAGATCTTGATTCCTCTTTATAGATCTTTAGTTATCACTAGAGGGGTCACCAGCAGATTCCCTTTATAGATCTTTATACCACTAGAGGGGTCACTGGCAGGAGGAAGGAGGCCCTGATTCCCTATATAAATCTTTATATCATTAGAGGGGTCACCAACAGGAGGAAAGAGGTCCCCATTCCTCTATATGGATCTTTATATCACTACAGGAGTCAGCAGCAGGAGGAAGGAGGTCCTGATTCCTCTATATAGATCTTTATACCACTAGAGGGTCACCAGCAGGAGGAAGGAGGTCCTGATTCCTTATATAGATCTTTATATCACTAGAGGGGTCACCAGCAGGAGGAAGGAGGTCCTGATTCCTTATATAGATCTTTATATCACTAGAGGGGTCACCAGCAAGAGGAAGGAGGTCCTGGTTCCTCTATATAGATCTTTACACCACTAGAGGGGTCACCAGCAGGAAGAAGGAGGTCCTGATTGCTCTATATAGATCTTTATATCACTACAGGGGTCACCAGCAGGAGGACAGAGGTCCTGATCCCCCTATATAGATCTGAATATCACTAAAGGGGCCACCAACAGGAAGAAGGAGGTCCTGATTAATCTATATAGATCTTTAGATCACTAGAGGGGTCACCAGCTGGAGGAAGGAGGTCCAGATTCCTCTATATTGATCTTTAGTTATCACTAGAGGGGTCACCAGCAGAAGGAAGGAGGTCCTGATTCCTCTACATAGATCTTTATATCACTAGAGGGATCACCTGCAGGAGGAAGAAGATTCTGATTCCCCTGTATAGATATTTATATCACTAGAGTGGTCACCATCAGGAGGAAGGAGGTCCTGATTCCTCTTTATAGTTCTTTATATCACTAGAGTGGTCACCATCAGGAGGAAGGAGGTCCTGATTCCTCTTTATAGTTCTTTATAAAGGTGATATTACCAGTTTGAAATCAAAATAAATAACACAAGGGCATAACCTCAACCTAGCAAGGAGGAAAGTTCAAAACACAAAACTTCCTTCCAGCAGAGGTAGTGACTAGGGTAGGATAGAAGGAGCGCACGCCGGTTTCCAAAACATTGCAACTTTGATGTATGGTCCTTCTATCCTACCCTTTTTACTGAAATGTCCATAAGACTGTATCAGAAAGGTAGCAGCCCAAGTCCCTAAGTGGGTCCAACACCATCCACTGCTGGGCTTCTCCAACTGGAAGGGATTTCTTCCTCTTGGCCGACACAATCACCCACCCATGACCATCAACTAATCCAGTCTGTCCAGCATGATCTCCAGTGCAAACCAGCAGAGGTAGTGAGTCAATCAACAGTAAGTAAACATAAACATACTGGGGACAAACCTAAAGCTATACTCCATGGGTCAGACTTGATGGACAACTTTGTCTTTTTTGCCACCGCTCTTTTATGTTTCTATGAATTCTTTTCAAAGAGTGAGGAAATATCATCCTATACGGAAAGCAGTCACCACTTTGGCTTTTTTTTCACACACTTGGCTGTTCTCGTCCTGCCAATAAGTGAAATTGGGATTACTTTGTTTATATGGGGGTCACACATGTGGCTTATGCTGGAGCCCCAGAGGTCAGAGAGCAGAGTAAACAGAGCACCATCAAAGCTGCTGGAGGTTTTATACAGATGTGACATGTTATCATAGGACAGACCGCGGAATGTGGGAATTTCAAGGAGCGAAAAATCCAGATTAGCTTTATGGAGCAGAGTCCCTTTCACAACCAGCCTGCTTTCACCATAAAACAGGACATCTACAGATTGAAATCTATTGTTCTCTGTTAGATTCCTTTTTTTAAAGAGGGCTCTCCAGAGGCAGCAGGCAATATACTTCAATAGGTGGCCTTGGTAGGAAATCATCTGCGTGTTCTACAATGTCTTCCCCTAGGAGCAGAACTTAAATTTATCTTTGTTGGAGGGGTATTCATAGTGCTCCGCTGTGAAATGGATACGGGTGGGTGGAAGATTTCAGACGGAGATGGCATAATTCTGTTTACAAAATAAAATCAGATAAGAGTTGGCGGCACCAGCCGCTGAGCGCTCCGCCATCTCCGTATCGTAAACAGCCACCACTTCTGAGCTCTTCCTCATCACTCACTTCCTCTTCTGAGCTACTTAGACCACAAAGTAGTACTGGGGCTGAGGATTAGTACTCACAAATTTAATTACCTAATCTCCTCTAAGATTTTATATGATTATTTTAATCACTTGGAAGAGGAAGGTTTGAGTTTTCTTTAAAGGGACACTCCATTCCTACATGTGTTGTGTTCGGGCCAAACCACCTCCTGGGCTATACGTCCTCCATGTGTACATCCATGTTGTGGAGGAGCACCTGTACCCTTCAAAGAAGAATTCCAGGTATGGATATTACCAAATATAAAATAAAAGCAATAAAAATTGAGCTGGGAATTTTTCTGTTTTGTTGTTTGACATGGATATTACCAAATAGTTACATTGGTCCAGTGTCAGGGTCCGCCGCAGCGTCCGATCCGGCGCATGCGCAGTTTGCCGGATACGGGCGCTAGGTCCTGGCGGTGGAGGGGAACTCGCGCATGTGCACTAGGTGCCGCGGGTGCTCCGGGCACCAATGACAGCGCAGGGCGCGGTATTTAAAGATGCCCTGCGCTGACACTGGTTGCCGTTAGGTCTTCCCTGTGTTCCCCTGCTCTGTTCCTGTGTACTATTGCCTGATTACTGACCCGGATTGCCTCTGACTTGCTGCCTTCTCCTACCCTGACCCCTGGCTTGCCTGACCTCTCTTTTGGATTACCCCTATTGGTTTGAAAACTCTGGTATTGACCCTGCGTGTGACCTGACTCTCCTCTGCCTGCCGCCTTGTACCTCGCTGCTCCCACGGTAACGACCTGGCCTGTCCGACCACAAAACATCCATCCATCCATCCTGCTCTGGCCTGTTGGCCTCTTCACATCAGGCTCTCCTCTTGTAGATATTCCCTGCGGGACCCTCTGCCACGGGTGGGAGTGCTCAGAGGTCGTGACCTGGTCCTGGTCTGCTCCAAGTCCATCCCCACCATCAGGGGCCCTGGTAAACAAGTAGACCGGGACTTAGACCCCACGCTCTGGGAAATCTTGTCCGGTGGACTGCCAGAGGTACCACCAGGTGGATCATAACATCCAGCTTGACGACTATAACGATTCCCTATACCATACCTTTGGAATCCCTGTAGAAGTTGTAATCACTGTAGTAGACACCACTACTCCAGTGGTCTCCATTGGCTTCAGGGTCCCATGCCAAGTGGCTCTTATGGTGCATTATGAACACAGAAGGTTGGCCACTTGGCAGGGGCACCATTCAGAGACCTCTTTGTGGGTTCTCAATGATTGCAAAGTGATCTCTGATTGAACAAGGGGGAGAGGTGGGAAGGTGAGGTCATGTTCTGAATGGAGCCCCTGCTCAGCAAAGTTTTTACTCTGGACTGGTATATTGTATCATTTTTCAAAAATGAATTTTGGTGGCTCCAACGAACCACACATAGATTGCTATGACTGTGATCTCAGAATGACAGTGTGTCATGCATTTTAAAAATCTGTAACTGTCATTGAGAATGTAAACCAACTCTGTGTATAAGGAGCCCCCGAACCTGAAGTGCCTGGGCCCACCAAGGTTTAAATCTGGCCCTGTTTGCAGCTATCCACACAGGTAGATATACCATACTGATGAGACACTGATGAGATGAGACGCTCTGGTATATGTGAGCCTCCCTGCATACCCTGGAATGGGGAAATGTGTTTGAAAACTGTGAGCAGAT
The DNA here is from genome assembly GCF_062004578.1 of Staurois parvus. NCBI lineage: Eukaryota > Metazoa > Chordata > Amphibia > Anura > Ranidae > Staurois > Staurois parvus. The sequence goes on from NW_028318837.1 coordinate 369,840, forward strand.
GTTAGGCATTTTATTTGGTCCATACATGATAAATTTTCCCTAAATAGAAATAAAGCTGGCGCATTCTCCTCCCCCCTAAAGCACGCGCACATCACCCCCATACTTAAAAAACCCTCCCTGGACCCCACCGACCTGAACAACCTTAGACCCATCTCCCTGCTGCCATTTACTTCCAAGCTCCTTGAGCACTTAGTCTACAATCGTCCACCTCACTGACAACAACCTCCTCGACCCACTACAGTCTGGATTCCGTCCCCTACACTCCACCAAAACCGCCCTACTCAAAATCACTAACGACCTGCTAACCGCCAAAGCTAATGGCCACTACTCAGTCCTCCTACTCCTTGACCTCTCCGCGGCCTTCGACACAGTTGACCACCCCCTCCTCCTTAATAAACTACACTCCCTCGGCATCAGAGATTCCGCTCTCTCCTGGCTCTCCTCCTATCTATCCCAACGCTCCTTCAGCTTTACCTATAACGCTACCACCTCCCCCTCTCTCCCCCTCTCTGTTGGGGTCCCCCAAGGCTCTGTCCTCGGGCCCCTTCTCTTCTCCATCTACACCTCCTCCCTCGGCAAACTGATACACTCCCACGGCATCAACTATCACCTCTACGCCGATGACACGCAAATTTACTTCTCCACCCCTCTCCTCACCCCTTCAGTCTCTGCCCGAATCACTAGCCTTCTGAACGACATATCAGACTGGATGTCGCTCCATTTCCTCAAATTGAACCTTTCCAAAACCGAGTTCCTGATTTTCCCCCCAGTCTGTGACCTCCCCCCCACCCTCTCCATCACGACCAACAACGCCACCATCAGTCCCACCCCACAAGCCAAAGTCCTAGGTGTCACTCTAGACTCAAACCTGTCCTTCCAACCCCATGTCCAATCATTGGCAAACTCATGCAGGCTCCACCTCTGCAACATCTCCAAAATATGTTCGTTCCTAACCCCAGACACTACTAAACTACTCGTTCACTCCCTTATTATCTCACATCTGGACTACTGCAACTCCCTCCTCACCGGCTTACCTCATCACAGACTATCCCCGCTTCAGTCTATCCTGAACTCAGCAGCCAGACTCATCCACCTTACCAACCGCTCCGCATCTGCCACCCCCTCTGTCATTCCCTCCACTGGCTTCCGATTGCCCAACGCATTAAATTCAAAATACTAACACTGACATGCAACTCCATTCATAACGCTGCCCCAAACTACCTCACCGACCTGATACCCAAATACCACCCTACCCATAATCTTCGCTCCTCACAAGACCTCCTACTTTCTAGCTCCCTGGTCTCCACCTCCCACGCCTGACTGCAGGACTTCTCCAGGACTTCCCCCATCCTCTGGAACTCACTACCCCAATCCATCAGACTGTCACCTACCCTCCTCACCTTTAGGCGCACCCTGAAAATCGATCTCTTCAGGAAAGCCTACCCCACCCTCACCTAACAGCCGATCTCCTCCACTCTTCCTACCACTCCATCCCCCACAGCCATTTCCTCCTGTACTACTATCCCCTCCTTCCTAGATCGTAAGCGCGAAAGAGCAGGGCCCTCGATCCCCTCGTGTATTGTATTGTTACTGTATTGTCTCATGTTCTGTCCCCCACTATAATGTACAGCGCTGAGCAAACCTTTTAGCACTATATAAATACTGTATAATAATAATAATAATAATAATAATAATAATAAAGCTGGCCATACATGTAGATTTTCAGACAAGAATATTCGTACGGAAATTCTTTGAACATTTGGTGAATGGACGAATGTCATTCGAAAATTGTATTTTGTTTTTAACATTCAAGCTAAAAATGAATGTAATTTCTGAACGATAACCACATATACTGGCCGAAAATGTAATTTAAATTTAATCGAGAAAAGTTTTACTTCTTGCTCCTTCGAATTTTCCCGTCACTGCCGTCGAAAATAACCATCAATTTGACCCCCACTAAGAACTAAAAGGTGGCACAGTGGCTTCATGGTTAGCACATCAGCCTTGCAGTAAATGGGTTATGGGTTTGATTCCCAACCATGGCGCTTCCTGCATGGAATTTGCATGTTGTGCCTGCGTGGGTTTCCTCCAGGTGATCCAGTTTCCTCCCACACTCCAAAGACATGCTGGTAGGTTAATTGGCTCCTGTCTAAATTGTTCTAGTTTGATCCGTGGCCATGCAGGATCTCCTGCATGGTAGGGGTTGGAGAAAGACCTGGCAACCTACCCTGTAAAAATAATTGTTACAAAAATTCATGGAAAAAGTCACTTACCAGTGATGGTCCATGCAATCGCCAACGGTTGGATACAACTGAATGGATAGATAGAACAATTAGAAAATCAAACAAATATTCTTGAAATGAAAATGAAACAAAAATCGGTACATGTATGGCCAGCTTTAGTGGTGTGTGTAATTACTGGCAATCATCTGTGTTAAATTCCTGTAATCTCTGCACACCAGATGAAACTTCAAATCAGGCTGACAACAGGCCTGCTTTTACTTGTGCTGGGAGCACAGGCAGAGCAGGAGAGACCAACACAAATTATATTGCATTGTCTGTATGATGGTGGCGCATTACATGCACTGGTGTTGGGCAGGGCAGGTGTTTAGGCAGCAACCAAAGAGATCAGGCATAGTTCAGCAATGATTCAGGAGGCAGAGTTGTGACCCCCCCTGGGGAAAATTCTTTTATATACATTTTTAGGACGGGCCGTTGTCTACAGTCACACGCTACTTTATGTGCGGCACTTACACAACAATCGAACCCTCAATCAATACCAGTTACGTTCCTGAAATACGTCCCCGCCAGCTGTAAAGGGATCGCTCTGACACTATGCGCCATAAATTTTTCTCCTGAAATGACGCTATAATCCTCGCCATGAAACCGGTAAGGAGGTAATTCATCATGTTATGAAGAGAAACCAACCACGGGGAGAGTGAGATGTAAATTCTCTAATCTCTGGGCGGCCTAATTATTTTACAGATTGATTTAAAGATGGATTCTACACATGCCAGACTGGAAGATTGGACGGCATCCAGCAAAAACATTTTCCTCTTACAGGGAAAATCAAGGCTGAGTAATGTAACACATACATTTATAGAGGAATGGTCATAAATATATCTGTCTACCTCTCTCTACTTATCTGTCTATGATCACAGGAGCGGACTGACAACTCATGGGGCCCCCGGGCAATAGGGGATCATGGGGCCCCTGTGTCCTTGCCAAACTCAAAAAAAGCCTATGAAAAAGGTACTAGGGGCATCTCATGGGGCCCCCTACTGACCCCGGGCCCTCAGGCAGTGCCCGAGTTTCCAAATGGTCAGTCCGCACCTGTATGATCATGTAACATCTCAATCCATATGGAAACCCAAGCATTCAAATCTCGTCTAATCTTTAATATTGTAATTGTTTTTCAAAAGTAATTTTATTTGCACTAACATATAATCTCCTAGATTGTAAGCTCCCAGGATCAGGGCCCTCTAATCCCTCTTGTATCGAACTGTTTTGTTACTGTATTGTCTCCCTCCATAATGTAAAGCGCTGAGCAAACTGTCGGCGCTATATAAGTCCGGTATAATAATAATAATTTTCAGGACAATAATAATAATGATGAATATTAGAGATGAGCGAATCGAACTAGGCGAACCGGAATTCGAGTCGAATTTCAGGAAATATTCGATTCGTGTCGAAACCGAAATTTTGCCTACTTCGGGTGCGCGAATCGAACATTTCCCGATCAGCCGGCAAAAGTGTCCCTGCAGTGAGCTCCGCTATTTCTGACAGTTCTCTGACAGAAGGAACACATGTTTAGCGGTTGAAACATTGTATCTATTAGTTTACATTTAGGATACAGATGTTTCAACCACTGTACATGTGAAGAAGTTGTGAGAGAACTGTCAGAAATAGAGGAACTCTGCACATACACTTTTTGCCGGCTTGGAATTATTCTTCTTTTCATCCTACTTCTTCTTCTTCTTCATCCTCAGAAGAAGAGGATGAGGATGAGGATGAAGAAGAAGAAGAAGAAGAAGAAGAAGAAGAAGTAGGATGAAAAGAAGAATAATTCCAAGCCGGCAAAAAGTGTATGTGCAGAGTTCCTCTATTTCTGACAGTTCTCTCACAGCTTCTTCACATGTACAGCGGTTGAAACATCTGTATCCTAAATGGAAACTAATAGATACAATTTGTATCTATTAGTTTCCATTTAGGATACAGATATTTCAACCGCTGTACATGTGAAGAAGCTGTGAGAGAACTGTCAGAAATAGAGGAACTCTGCACATACACTTTTTGCCGGCTTGGAATTATTCTTCTTTTCATTCTTCTTCTTCTTCCTCATCCTCATCCTCATCCTCATCCTCTTCTTCTGAGGATGAGGATGAAGAAGAAGAAGAAGAAGAAGTAGGATGAAAAGAAGAATAATTCCAAGCCGGCAAAAAGTGTATGTGCAGAGTTCCTCTATTCTGCAGATACACTTAGAGGAGCTCTGCAGATACACTTAGAGGAGCTCTGCACATACACTTTTTGCCGGCTTGGAATTAATCTTATTTTCATCCTACTTCTTCTTCTTCTTCTTCTTCTTCTTCTTCATCCTCATCCTCAGAAGAAGAAGAGGATGAGGATGAGGATGAAGAAGAAGAAGAAGAAGTAGGATGAAAATAAGAATAATTCCAAACCGGAAAAAAGTGTATGTGCAGAGCTCCTCTAAGTGTATCTGCAGAGCTCCTCTAAGTGTATCTGCAGAATAGAGGAACTCTGCACATACACTTTTTGCCGGAAACCGCTGTATGGAGTGAATGTCCCAGAACTGTCAGAAATAGACTATTTATGACAGTTCTGGGACATTCACTGCATACAGCTGTTTTAACCGCTGTATGGAGGGAATGTCATGGAACTGTCAGAAATAGACTATTAATGACAGTTCTGGGACTGTCCTTCAATGCAGCGGTTGAAACATTGTATGTATTTGTTTCCATAAATGGATCCATTTATGGAAACAAATACATACAATGTTTCAACCGCTGCATGGAAGGACAGTCCCAGAACTGTCATTAATAGTCTATTTCTGACAGTTCCATGACATTCCCTCCATACAGCGGTTAAAACAGCTGTATGGAGTGAATGTCCCAGATCTATCAGAAATAGACTATTTATGACAGTTCTGGGACATTCACTGCATACAGCTGTTTTAACCGCTGTATGGAGGGAATGTCATGGAACATACAATGTTTCAACCGCTGCATGGAAGGACAGTCCCAGAACTGTCATTAATAGTCTATTTCTGACAGTTCCATGACATTCCCTCCATACAGCGGTTAAAACAGCTGTATGGAGTGAATGTCCCAGATCTATCAGAAATAGACTATTTATGACAGTTCTGGGACATTCACTGCATACAGCTGTTTTAACCGCTGTATGGAGGGAATGTCATGGAACTGTCAGAAATAGACTATTAATGACAGTTCTGGGACTGTCCTTCCATGCAGCGGTTGAAACATTGTATGTATTTGTTTCCATAAATGGATCCATTTATGGAAACAAATACATACAATGTTTCAACCGCTGCATGGAAGGACAGTCCCAGAACTGTCATTAATAGTCTATTTCTGACAGTTCCATGACATTCCCTCCATACAGCGGTTAAAACAGCTGTATGGAGTGAATGTCCCAGATCTATCAGAAATAGACTATTTATGACAGTTCTGGGACATTCACTGCATACAGCTGTTTTAACCGCTGTATGGAGGGAATGTCATGGAACTGTCAGAAATAGACTATTAATGACAGTTCTGGGACTGTCCTTCAATGCAGCGGTTGAAACATTGTATGTATTTGTTTCCATAAATGGATCCATTTATGGAAACAAATACATACAATGTTTCAACCGCTGCATGGAAGGACAGTCCCAGAACTGTCATTAATAGTCTATTTCTGACAGTTCCATGACATTCCCTCCATACAGCGGTTAAAACAGCTGTATGGAGTGAATGTCCCAGATCTATCAGAAATAGACTATTTATGACAGTTCTGGGACATTCACTGCATACAGCTGTTTTAACCGCTGTATGGAGGGAATGTCATGGAACTGTCAGAAATAGACTATTAATGACAGTTCTGGGACTGTCCTTCCATGCAGCGGTTGAAACATTGTATGTATTTGTTTCCATAAATGGATCCATTTATGGAAACAAATACATACAATGTTTCAACCGCTGCATGGAAGGACAGTCCCAGAACTGTCATTAATAGTCTATTTCTGACAGTTCCATGACATTCCCTCCATACAGCGGTTAAAACAGCTGTATGGAGTGAATGTCCCAGATCTATCAGAAATAGACTATTTCTGACAGTTCTGGGACATTCACTGCATACAGCTGTTTTAACCGCTGTATGGAGGGAATGTCATGGAACTGTCAGAAATAGACTATTAATGACAGTTCTGGGACTGTCCTTCCATGCAGCGGTTGAAACATTGTATGTATTTGTTTCCATAAATGGATCCATTTATGGAAACAAATACATACAATGTTTCAACCGCTGCATGGAAGGACAGTCCCAGAACTGTCATTAATAGTCTATTTCTGACAGTTCTATGACATTCCCTCCATACAGCGGTTGAAACCGCTGTATGGAGTGAATGTCCCAGAACTGTCAGAAATAGACAGAAACTGTCACAGAACTGTCCTTCTTCTCATCCTTCTCCTTCTTCTCATCCTTCTTCTCATCCTTCTTCTCATCCTTCTCCTTCTTCTCATCCTTCTCCTTCTTCTCATCCTTCTCCTTCTGCTCATCCTTCTTCTCATCCTTCTCCTTCTTCTCATCCTTCTCCTTCTCCTTCTTCTCATCCTTCTCCTTCTCCTTCTTCTCATCCTTCTCCTTCTCATCCTTCTCCTTCTCCTTCTCATCCTTCTCCTTCTTCTCATCCTTCTCCTTCTTCTCATCCTTCTCCTTCTCCTTCTTCTCATCCTTCTCCTTCTCCTTCTCATCCTTCTCCTTCTTCTCATCCTTCTCCTTCTCCTCATCCTTTTTCTTCTCATCCTTCTCCTTCTCCTTCTTCTCATCCTTCTCCTTCTTCTCATCCTTCTCCTTCTTCTCATCCTTCTCCTTCTTCTCATCCTTCTCCTTCTTCTCCTTCTTCTCATCATTCTCCTTCTTCTCATCCTTCTCCTTCTTCTCATCCTTCTCATCCTTCTTCTCATCCTTCTTCTTCTCATCCTTCTCCTTCTTCTCATCCTTCTCCTTCTCCTTCTTCTCATCCTTCTCCTTCTTCTCATCCTTCTCCTTCTTCTCATCCTTCTCCTTCTCATCCTTCTCCTTCTCCTTCTTCTCTTCCTTCTCCTTCTTCTCATCCTTCTCCTTCTTCTCATCCTTCTTCTTCTCATCCTTCTCCTCCTTCTTCTCATCCTTCTTCTCATCCTTCTTCTTCTCATCCTTCTCCTTCTTCTCATCCTTCTCCTTCTCCTTCTTCTCATCCTTCTCCTTCTTCTCATCCTTCTCCTTCTTCTCATCCTTCTCCTTCTTCTCATCCTTCTCCTTCTCCTTCTTCTCTTCCTTCTCCTTCTTATCATCCTTCTCCTTCTTCTCATCATTCTCCTTCTTCTCATCCTTCTCCTTCTTCTCATCCTTCTTCTTCTCATCCTTTTCCTTCTTCTCATCCTTCTTCTTCTCATCCTTCTTCTTCTCATCCTTCTCCTTCTCATCCTTCTCTTTCTTCTCATCCTTCTCCTTCTCCTTCTTCTCATCCTTCTCCTTCTTCTCATCCTTCTCCTTCTCCTTCTTCTCATCCTTCTCCTTATTCTCAGCCTTCTTCTTCTCATCCTTCTCCTTCTCATCCTTCTCCTTCTCATCCTTCTCCTTCTTCTCATCCTTCTCCTTCTTCTCATCCTTCTCCTTCTCCTTCTTCTCATCCTTCTCCTTCTCCTTCTTCTCATCCTTCTCCTTCTCCTTCTTCTCATCCTTCTCCTTCTTCTCATCCTTCTCCTTCTTCTCATCCTTCTCCTTCTCCTTCTTCTCATCCTTCTCCTTCTCCTCATCCTTTTTCTTCTCATCCTTCTCCTTCTCCTTCTTCTCATCCTTCTCCTTCTTCTCATCCTTCTCCTTCTTCTCATCCTTCTCCTTCTTCTCATCCTTCTCCTTCTTCTCATCCTTCTCCTTCTCCTTCTTCTCTTCCTTCTCCTTCTTATCATCCTTCTCCTTCTTCTCATCATTCTCCTTCTTCTCATCCTTCTTCTTCTTCTCATCCTTCTTCTTCTCATCCTTTTCCTTCTTCTCATCCTTCTTCTTCTCATCCTTCTTCTTCTCATCCTTCTCCTTCTCATCCTTCTCTTTCTTCTCATCCTTCTCCTTCTCCTTCTTCTCATCCTTCTCCTTCTTCTCATCCTTCTCCTTCTTCTCATCCTTCTCCTTATTCTCAGCCTTCTTCTTCTCATCCTTCTCCTTCTCATCCTTCTCCTTCTCATCCTTCTCCTTCTTCTCATCCTTCTCCTTCTTCTCATCCTTCTCCTTCTCCTTCTTCTCATCCTTCTCCTTCTCCTTCTTCTCATCCTTCTCCTTCTCCTTCTTCTCATCCTTCTCCTTCTTCTCATCCTTCTCCTTCTCCTTCTTCTCATCCTTCTCCTTCTCCTCATCCTTTTTCTTCTCATCCTTCTCCTTCTCCTTCTTCTCATCCTTCTCCTTCTTCTCATCCTTCTCCTTCTTCTCATCCTTCTCCTTCTTCTCATCCTTCTCCTTCTTCTCCTTCTTCTCATCATTCTCCTTCTTCTCATCCTTCTCCTTCTTCTCATCCTTCTCATCCTTCTTCTCATCCTTCTTCTTCTCATCCTTCTCCTTCTTCTCATCCTTCTCCTTCTCCTTCTTCTCATCCTTCTCCTTCTTCTCATCCTTCTCCTTCTCATCCTTCTCCTTCTCCTTCTTCTCTTCCTTCTCCTTCTTCTCATCCTTCTCCTTCTTCTCATCCTTCTTCTTCTCATCCTTCTCCTCCTTCTTCTCATCCTTCTTCTCATCCTTCTTCTTCTCATCCTTCTCCTTCTTCTCATCCTTCTCCTTCTCCTTCTTCTCATCCTTCTCCTTCTTCTCATCCTTCTCCTTCTTCTCATCCTTCTCCTTCTTCTCATCCTTCTCCTTCTTCTCATCCTTCTCCTTCTTCTCATCCTTCTCCTTCTCCTTCTTCTCTTCCTTGTCCTTCTTATCATCCTTCTCCTTCTTCTCATCATTCTCCTTCTTCTCATCCTTCTCCTTCTTCTCATCCTTCTTCTTCTCATCCTTTTCCTTCTTCTCATCCTTCTTCTTCTCATCCTTCTTCTTCTCATCCTTCTCCTTCTCATCCTTCTCTTTCTTCTCATCCTTCTCCTTCTCCTTCTTCTCATCCTTCTCCTTCTTCTCATCCTTCTCCTTCTCCTTCTTCTCATCCTTCTCCTTATTCTCAGCCTTCTTCTTATCATCCTTCTCCTTCTTCTCATCATTCTCCTTCTTCTCATCCTTCTCCTTCTTCTCATCCTTCTCCTTCTTCTCATCCTTCTCCTTCTCCTTCTTCTCATCCTTCTCCTTCTCCTTCTTCTCATCCTTCTCCTTCTCCTTCTTCTCATCCTTCTCCTTCTTCTCATCCTTCTCCTTCTTCTCACCCTTCTCCTTCTCCTTCTTCTCATCCTTCTCCTTCTCCTTCTTCTCATCCTTCTCCTTCTCCTTCTCCTTCCTCATCTCCAAGGGCATTTAAATTAAAGGTACAGTGTTCTGCACTAATTTAAAGGCTCTCTGAAGCCTAGAAACCCTTTAAATAAGTCATCTTCGTAGCGGAGAAATTCGCATCGAATCGAATTTCACACTGGAATTCGCCGAATCAGCCGAATCGAATTTTTCATTTCTTCGCTCATCTCTAATGAATATGCCAAAAAATAATAAATAATTAACCTCCCTGGCGGTATTCCCGAGTGTAGCTCGGGGTAAAGTTTCAGCACCACAAGCGGTAACCCCGAGCTACACTCGGGCTTACCATGCAGCGTTGCTCAGGGATTCCCTACAGCGCTTACCTTGTACTGCGCTCCCGCGATGCGTCCCCTGCAGCGTCCTCGGCCATCTCCTCCGGCTGATGCCGGCATCCGGCTTCCGTGTTCCGGTCCCTGTGACGTCGGGACGTACGGGCGCCGGAACTGGCGGCAAATTTGAAATTTTTTAAAAAATGTCATTTTTTAAAAAATGATTATTACATAGTATAACATTGCTGTTTCAAACCATTTCACATACATTTTGTCCCTACTGCTTTGTCCGGCGCCCTGCCTGCATTTTTACTGTTCTTTCTGCCTGGAAACTGAGAAACGTTCATGGCGTCCAAAAAGCGTCCCTTTAGGTCAAAATCGGTTTTAGACCGGCTAGAGAACAGCGATAGTAAATTAGAACCACTTGCAGAATTGAGTGATAATGATTTGTGGGGGAAATTCACATCAGACACTGAAAACGATTTTGTGACTTTGCTCAGCGATGTGCGAACTTGGCGCTCTATTTCAAATTTCAGTGTTTTTGGTTTGATTATATTATTGAATTAAATGTATTATTATTATTATATTATTATTTTTTATGATTATTTATTAAATTATAATTTATGATTTTGTGTTTCAAGTTTTATCATACCCGGGATGTTTACTAGACTCTTCTTCGGACAGATTTCAGTGAGTTATTCCTAAATGACAGGCCTACAATAAAAAAAACATATTTCCATGCAAAAAAAATGGTACTGCTTTCAGCACCAAAAATCTGAAATAATCATACTGCCATGGAGGTTAATAAATCCCACCCAACCAAAACACAGGTGAAAAATTGAAGTCCCAAACAAAATCCAAAATGGAATTCAAATATATCAAAAACCACACAAATATACACAAATGTCCCTCCTGTGTATTAAAGGTGAAAAAAACTGTCCAAATAAACAGAGCCTCCCAGCGGCTTCCACGACAAGTGGTACCACAAAAGAAAAAGAAATAATACATAGTGCATTATCCTTTAGATAATCTTAACATCAATATGTGAAATCACTCTAGTGAGTATCACACAAGTGATCCTTCTCAGTGAAAAGAAGTGAAAAATATAAGTGAAACAAAACTTGTATGTGAATCACTCTTCAGTGCCCAGAATCAAGCAAACATGGTGTGCACTTCTAGTTAGAGTAAGGAGTGAATATTCTTACCAATAATCAAAAGTTATCTCGCCTTAATGTCATCCAGATATACATATATGAGAATAGCCCTCCTGGAGAGATCCACAAGGATTACCATACTCCCACAGCAACACCTGGGTCCATCAATAATAGCACTCCATGTGTCTCCTCACACCATACTCCATCCAGATGCCCATATATGAGGAATAAGATAGTGTAATACCGCCAAAACACCATAAGCTTAAGCTTTAATGACAATGCTCTATTCACATAGCCTTTAAAACCGCTTTATATATGTATTTAAAACCTTTCTGCCATCCAGGAAACGTCCTGGCTCTTTGTAGATGCTCCTTTCCACTTTCCAAAATGGCCACTGCTACACTTCCGGTTCCTGTGTGCATCTGACGTCACTTCCCTTGACGCGTTTCATCATCGGACTTCACATACACATTTTGTTTCACTTCTATTTTTCACTTCTTTTCACTGAGAAGGATCACTTGTGTGATATTCGCTAGAGTGATTTCCCATATTGATGTTAAGATTATCTAAAGGATAATGCACTATGTATTATTTATTTTTCTTTTGAGGTAACACTTGTCGTGGAAGCCGCTGGGAGGCTCTATTTATTTGGACAATTTTTTTCACCTTTAATACACAGGAGGGACATTTGTGTATATTTGTGTGGTTTTTGATATATTTGAATTCCATTTTAGATTTTGTTTGGGACTTCAATTTTTCACCTGTGTTTTGGCTGGGTGGGATTTATTAAGTGTTCTTGCAAGAACACTTATTGTTATTTAATTACGTGTTCTTGCATGGCGACCACTTCCTGTTATCTCACATATATATTCTTATTATTATAGCCAACTTTACCACCCTAACTCCTCCCACAGTTGTTACGCTACATAGACAGTAATGAAAAGCAGTTAGAAAAACCGAGGGTGGGTGAGGAAGAATTGTTAGAAAGATTTAGGGTGGGAGGGGAATAGTCCATTGGTGGACAGAGATAAAGACGAAGAGTTGCTGAACAAACAAATTGTTGAACAGACAGAGAGTTGGGATGAGGATAGTTTGATGTACATAGTGGAGATGATGTGTCATTGGATGTATGACATCCAATGTGAAGGATGAAGAGTAATTGAATGGATATGGATAGAGGGTTGAAGATGAGGAGTCATTGGATAGACAGAGGGTGGGAAATGAAGAGACATTTGATGGACAGAGGATTGGGGATAAAGACTTATAGGACGAACAAAGAGTGGAGATCAAGAGTAATTGGATTGACAGATTGACAGATATTGGAGATCAAGAGTCTTTGAATGGATGAAAGGTGGAAATGAAGAGTCACTGGATGGACAGAGAGTGGAGAATTAAGAATCATTTAATGGGCAGAGGGTAGGAAATGAAGAGTAATTGGATGGACAGAGGGTGGGAGATGAAGAGACATTGGATGGACTCAGGGAGGGATACAAAAGTCATTTGATGGATCAAGAATGGAGGCTGAAGAGTCATTGGATGGATTGAGGGTGAGGGATGAAGAGTCATTGGATGGAGTGAGGGTGAGGGAAGAAGAGTCATTGGATGGACAAAGATTGGAAATGAAGAGTCATTGGATGGACAAAGGGTTGGGGATAAAGACTCATTGGATGGTCAGAGAGTAGAGATCAAGAGTTTTTGGACTTGACAAATATTGGAGATGAAGTCTTTGGATTGACAAAAGGTGGATATGAAGATTCACTGGATGGACAGAAAGTGGAGAATTAAGAGTCATTGGATGGATTGAGGGTGAGGAATGAAGAGTCATTGGATGACTTCTTTATGGTGGGGGGATAAAAAGTAATGAGATAGATTGAGGGTGTGAGGGATGAAGAGTCTTTGGATGGATTGAAGGTGACCGATGAAAAGTCATTGCATGGACAGAGAGTGAGGGATGAAGAGCCACTGGATATATAGAGGCTGGGAGATAAAAAAGTAATTGGATGGATAAACAGCGGAAATGAAGAGTCATGGGACTAACACCAGTTGGAGGATAAATAGCTGATTCAATGGGGGGGTTGCTAAAAGACCTTTGAGAAGATCTGTACTAAAATGTTAGTCTGGGTTCTACAATTTGGGGGTGGTAGGACCTGAAGCTGCTGTTATAGAGGGAACCGTAGGTGCAGAGATTGATGAAAGACCATGCAGAGATGAAACTCTGGGACACAATGCAGTCTAACCAGCTTGCGCTAACAGTGATGGAGGCCTGGAGTTAGATCTTCAAATCAGGAGAGTTAATTTTCACTTTTTTTATATTTACTTGAGCACTTTGGCTCAAATAGGCCAGAAACAAACTGATGTTTTAGGACACCAGACACCCAGGCTTCTTCTGCCAAGAAGTTGTCCCATTGGCATGGTGTCACAACGGCTCTACCCTTGCATGACGTTCAGCTGGTGTCACTAACAAAACATTATTGTGACAAGTTATCCTTTTTCCTTTCGGTGAAAGAACATCCAATATTCCACTTTAGTCCTGGAAACTATACACCGCAATGACTATAAACTAGACCCATAATTCATGGATGCAGATTCCTGGGGATTGGTGGTTTACAACTCTTTCCCAGAATCCTGAGGATTTCTCCCTGCCATAATTCAGACAATGGAGTAGGTGTTCATTGAAGAGTCATGGAAGAGGATTTGGAGGAGGCGAGTGCTGGAGAAGTTCAAAGGGAGGAGTAGGGATGTCCAATGATAAATTGTTTTTCTGGCAGACGATGACGATAATGTTTTGTGGGTTTCCAGCTGTGATTGGGGTGAAGACATCAATCTGTCTGTCTGCATTTGCTGACTGTATTCTCCAGTTAATGTATCACATTATTTGTTTCTTCCCACATGTACTTACTCTACTTACTCATCTTTGTAGCAGACATTTTCAATTAAAAGGAAGATATGGGCATTACAAATTTTATGTGGATGTGATGAGTTTTATCGAAGAAACTTCAATAATGTTTAAAATAAACTTATATAGACCAAACGTTAAAAAACCATTTAGTAGGCAGCTTACCCTGTGATCTCAGCAGTTGTTCAGCAAGGATGTTGATTTCAGTGACATGCAGACATCCATTGGAAGGAAATTTGCAAATCCATAGATGAAACTATGAAGCAGCAAGCGCACAGTGCGCAGAAGTCACCAACTGTCTGCAGAGTCAATAGCTAAGACCTCCAAACTTAATGTGACCTTCAGATTAGCACAACAACAGTAAGTAGAGAGCTTCATGGAATGGGTTTCCATGGCCGAGCAGCTGCATCCAAGCCTTACCCAGGTGCAATGCAAAGCGTTGGATGCCGTGGTGTAAAGCACGCTGCCACTGGACTCTAGAGCAGTGGAGACGTGTTCTCTGGAGTGACCAATCGCGCTTCTCTGTCTGGCAATCTGATAAATGTGTCTGGGTTTGCAGTCAGGCAACGGTGCTGGACTGCATTGTGCCAAGTGTACAGTTTGTTGGAGGGGGGATTATGGTGTGGGGTTGTTTTTCAGGGGTTGGGCTTGGCCCCCTAGTTCCAGTGAAGGGAACTCTTAAGGTGTCAGCATACCAAGACATTTTGGACAATTTCATGCTCCCAACTTTGAGGGAAGAGTTTGGGGATGGCCCCTTCATGTTCCACCATGATTGCACACCAGTGCACAAAGCAAGGTCCATAAAGACATGGAGGAGCCAGTTTGGGGTGGAGGAACTTGACTGTCCTGCACAGAGTCCTGACCTCAACCCCATAGAACATCTTTGGGGATGAATTAGAGCGGAGACTGTGAGCCAGGCCTCCTCCCCCGACATCAGTGCCTGACCTCACAAATGTGCTTCTGGAAGAATGGTCCAACCTTCCCATAGACACCCTCCTAAACCTTGTGGACGGCCTTCCCAGAAGAGTTGAAGCTGTTATAGCTGCAAAGGGCGGGGCCAACTCAATATTGAACCCTACGGACTAAGACTGGGGGGCCATTAAAGTTCATGTGAGTGGAAAGGTCGGCCAACCCAATATTGAACCCTACGGACAAAGACTGGGGGGCCATTAAAGGTCGTGTGTGTAGAAAGGCAGGCCGACCAATACTTCTGGCAATATAGTGTATGTGTAATAGTGACATGGCACCCCCATAATGCTTTATGTGCCACCTGTTATATTAAACACAGTATTCTGATTGGTCCCCTAAGTGATGGTGGGATGCCCCACAAGTACGAGTTGAGCCAGGGAAGGATGAGGAGGACCCTTTTACCAATTCACAGCTAGTCAGCAGATTATAGAATAGCAAGGGTGGATCTAGAAGGCTGCCAGCAGAGCAAATCAGTTTACTCTGGCATCAAAAGTAGGCATTTCATCTGCATTTTTGAAGCCTCAGGAACGCCTATCAACGCTTTGTGTCATTTATGTGCCTTGCAGCAGACAGTGTGGTTCACATGGTCGCATTTGCAGTGTTTTCCTGGCTTTCCCGCTCTCAAATTCCTCCATTCATGTCAATGTAAACGCATTGCAAACGCGCTACAAACACCTCACAAACTCCCCTATGGTGTTTACAATGCATCTGAGATGCGTATAAAAGCATTACTATTGGAGATGATAGTACAAGAATCCATACAATGGAAAACCAACACAGAGGAGACGTCTAAGAAGTGTTATTTAAGGTGATGCAAAAGCACCAAAAAAGGATGGAAATGCACCAATAACCCATCTCAACTCAATAGGTGCTTTACTAGGCTTCTATGGTATCTATAAAAAAGGGGGCTCATTCACACTAGCTGTTGAGGGGCAGTAAAACCCAGAGGTTGAGCTGTGCTTTTGGGGTCTTGTTTAAACTTGCTTTGCGCTCTGAAGAGCAAACAGGATTCAGATTGCTCAGAAGAGGCCATTGGAGCGTTTTAGCTGCTTAGAGAGCGTTTTTAGCCCCCTAAATGCCAGAATACTGAGCTGCAAATTGTCAAATTGTACGCGGTTGTGCAACCCTAATCACTTGAACAGGACATTGAGGGGTGGTAAAAATTCTGCTCATCTGCCCCCAAAGAGCCCTTAACTCCCCTCCAGCTGCTAACCAAGGGTGTACTCATGCTGCAACCATGATGCTTTGCTTCGTGCCCGCGGCAGGAATATACCCCCTTGTCTCTTTAAGTAAATGAGGCCGCTCTACAAGTGACCCTCAACTATTTGCAACGCACACTAGTGCGGAGAACAAAGGGTTAAAACAGGTGGTACCAATTACTCTCTAAAGAGCAATCCAAATGTGGATCGCTCTTTAGAGATCAAATCACTTGCGAATGAGCCCATAGTGATCTGACCATAATTGCCATATGAGCTGAAGGTTGCTGCATTCACTTTTCCTTCACCATATAAAATAAATGTGAATCAGCCCCATTTTCTAGTAATAGAGTAATATGAAAAAGAATACAGAGGTGCTGAACATGATGGATGAGCTACTTCATCCTCTTGCAGGGCAGCCATGTGACAAGCAGGGGTGGACTGACAACTCATGGGGACCCCGGGCAATAGGGGATCATGGGGCCCCGGTGTCCTGTCCTTGAATATGGCCAAAATTGTAGTATTTCAAATATATGGCAATATATCTGGGAAGAATATTTTTAAAATAGATTTCAAATATATTTTTCTTCCATATGGGATAGACTGATAATAATGATAAAGGTGAGAAAGTGGTGGGGTTTTAGGGAAGTAGGGGGGAAGAGGGGCAGGGGCGGACTGACAACTCATTGGGCCCCCGGGCAATAGGGGATCATGGGGCCCCTGTGTCCTTGCCCAAACTCTAAAAAGCCTATGAAAAAGGTACCAGGGGCATCTCATGGGGCCCCCTACTGACCCCGGGCCCTCGGGCAGTGCCCGAGTTGCCAAATGGTCAGTTCGCCCCTGGTAACAAGTTACCTACTATAGGAAAGTGGAGCTTTATGTCAGCTGGTGAATACTCTGAGAGTTCTCCGCATGAAGACTGTACACAGAAGCAGTGTGAAAGTCCTGCTGAATCTGGTTTTGTTGAATCAAGGAGAAGTCACATAAAGGACAAGCTGCCTGTTTTTTCTGCCGTTGATCCATTTAGTATGTCTTCAGTAAGCACTTTTCTATGTTTTTCTGGAGTCTCTCTCCATTCTTTTTCAGATGAGATGCCATTGGAGGTGCTGTTTTGTGGCGCCAGCTTATCAAACCGCCGCCGAGATCACAGAGAAAAAATAATTCTGGAAAACAAAACAGAAATAAACATATAAACTAGCGTCCTGCGGCAATCTGCTTGTCGCGTGCTGTCGCAGAGCCGCCCGCGCATGGACCACACAGGGAGCGGCGTTCACATATCCAGCCCTGGATCTGAGCGGGGCTCCGTGCCATCTCTTTTCAAGAGCCACAATTGATTTTTGTATATGCAATAAATATATAATGTTTCCTAAACACGCTCACCAGCTGCGAGCACTCTGCGAGGGCCACGACGGACGGATGGACGGATGAGTATATTCATCACTGCACATGGACTGGATTCTGTGTATGTGTCAGGATCGTCCCCCACTTCCCTCCCTCCTTCTCCTTCAACCCAATGTATCCCTCCATCATTATCTCTTCATCTTCTATTTCCCTCCCCCTTCTTTTTTTTTTTTTTATTATTTCTTTTGTTAGATTTTTTTAATTACAAAAAGAGCATTAAATACAGATAAATCTGAGAACAAAAAAAGCCAAAACAATAGAAAGCTTCTCCCGTGTATCCCAATGACCTCATATCAAATTTTTCCTAACCCCCTCTTCAGGGGCGGACTGACCATTTGGAAATTCGGGCCCTGCCCGAGGGTCCGGGGTCAGTAGGGGGCCCCATGAGATGCCCCTGGTACCTTTTTCATAGGCCTTTTTGAGTTTGGGCAAGGACACAGGGGCCATGATCCCCTATTGCCCAGGGGCCCCATGAGTTGTCAGTCCGCCCCTGCCCCTCTTCCCCCCTACTTGCCTAAAACCCCACCACTTTCTCACCTTTATCATCATTATCAGTCTATCCCATATGGAAGAAAAATATATTTGAAATCTATTTTAAAAATATTCTTCCCAAATATATTGCCATATATTTGAAATACTACAATTTTGGCCATATTCAATATATTTAAAATAAATGTAATTAAATATATATATATATTTAATGAAATATATTTCTATTTAAAAATATATTTAATTTTATATATATATATATATATATATATATATATATATATATTTATTTAATGAAATATATTTCTATTTCAAAATATATTTAATTTTATATATATATATATATATATATATATTTATTTAATGAAATATATTTCTATTTAAAAATTTATTTAATTAAATATATATATATATATATATATATATACACTGCATGTTGAAATGCGTTTTTATTACGAAATATATGAAAAATATTTTTACAAATGCATTTCAAATATACTGTATGTCTTTAAAAATCCAAATCTACATTTTTGGAATGCATTTACAAATATATGTAAAAGTGTCATTGATTTTTATTAGCACTGATCACTGTATTAGTATCACTGGGGATGTCAGTGACAGTTAGCCAGTTCCCATCCAGTGTCAGAATGCCTGCTGCAGTCCCGCAGTCCCACTATAATTTGCTAATCGCCATCATTACTAGCATAACCCCCCCCCCCCCGTATACAGTATATACCCCCATTTGTAAACGCTATAACTTTTACGTAAACCAATTAATTTACATGTATTGGGATATTTTGTTAGCAAAGACATGGAGCAGAATACATTTTGGCCTAAATTTCTAATGAAATTTGATTTTGTATATTTTTTTACTAGATGTATAATAGCAAAAAGTCAAAAATATTGTACTGTCCGTGATACTTTTTTTATTTGCACTAACATACAATTTTCAGGACAAGCTTTCGGGGAATGTCCCCTTCTTCAAGGTCTAAGAGTTTTTTTTCTCAAAATCTTTTTTTGTTTATAGCGCAAAACAATTAAAACCATACAGGCGATCAAATACCACTAAAAGAAAGCTCCATTTGTTGGAAAAAAAGGACGTAAATATCATTTGGGTGCAGCGTTGCATGACTGCGCAATTGTCAGTTAAAGTAATGCAGCGCTGTATCGCAAAAAATGGCCTGGTCAGGAAGGAGGGTAAATCCTTTGGGGGGTAAGTGCTTGTATTTTGGCTTCTCTGGTCTGGTAATCACACGACTTTATTTATAAACAAAACATACATCAAGTGTTCAAACATAAAACAATAATAAGACACACCAAGCTAATCATGTAGAAAAATATTTTCTTGTGCTTTTGCTCTAATTTTTTCTGTTTGTTGGTGCTATTTGTTGTAGTTTTTTTTATTACATTTTTACCACTTGCTCTCCAGAGGATTTACCCCCCCCCCCCCCATCCTGATCAGGCCATTTTTTGCGATATGGCGCTGTGTTACTTTAACTAACAATTGCGCTGTCATACAACGCTGTACATAAATGAAATTTATGTCATTTTTCCACATAAATAGAGCTTTCTTTTGGTGGTATTTGATCACTTCTGCATATTTTATTTGTTTGCACTATAAACAAAAAAAGACCTACAATTCTGAAAAAAAAAAACAAAATATTTTTTACTTTGATAAAATAATGTAAAAAATTTAAAAATGTCATAAATTTAGGCCAAAATGTATTCTGCTACATGTCTTTTGGAAAAAAATTCCAATAATTGTATATAAACTACTTGCCAACCGCAGATAGCCAACTGACGGCTACATTGTGGCCGGCCAGTTCTGGGAGGGCGTCATATGACGTCCTCCCAGAACGCGCTCTCCTGCACGCCCCCGGGGGAGCGCACCTGGCAATCTCTGTGATCGCTGTGTCCTATGGACACAGCTGATCACCTGACGTGGTAAAAGGCCAATCACAGCGGCCTTTTACCACCTGATCAGCTGTGTCCAATAACACGCTGATCACTGGGAAATGCAATTGCTCGTTCTTGGCTGCACTTTTCTCACGCTGTCAGAGCGTGAGGAAAGTACTGCCGAGAACTGGTAGTTGTCAGAGCAGGGATCGGCACCGATCATCAGGGCACTGATGATCAGTGCCTTGATGATCGGTGCCCAGCAGTGCCACCCACCAGTTCCGCCCACCTGTGCCCAGCAGTGCACCCACCTGTGCTACCCAGCAGTGCCACACACGTGTGCCCAGAAGTGCCACCTACCTGTACCCAGCAGTGCCACCCACCTGTGCCCACCCACCTGTGCCCACCAGTGCCATCCACCAGTGCCCAGCAGTGCTGCCAGTCAGTGCCACCAGTCAGTGCCCAGCAGTTGTGCTGCCCAGCAGTTGCGCCAGCCAATGCCTAGCAGTGCCGCCAGTCAGTGCCCAGCAGTGATGCCAGTCAGTGCCACCTATCAGTGCTGTCTATCAGTGCCACCTATCATTGCCGCCTATCCGTGACACCTCATTAGTGCTGCCTATCAGTGCTGCCTATCAGTGCCCATCAGTGCTGCCTATCAGTGCCGCCTATTAGTGCCCATCAGTGCCCATCAGTGCTGCCTCATCAATGCATATCAATGAAGGAGAAAAATCGCCTGTTTGAAAAATTTTATAATAGAAACAAAGAAACTTTTTTTTCACATTTTTTGCACTTTTTTGTCTATAGCGCAAAAAGTAAAGTGCCCAGCGTCAATTAATTACCACCAAAAGAAAGCTCTATTTGTGAGAAAAAAATGATAAAAATTTCATATGGGTACAATCTTGCATAACTGCGCAATTGTCAATCAAAGTGCGACAGCGCTGAAAGCTGAAAATTGACCTGGTAAAGAAGGGGGTATAAGTGCCGGTAGGCAAGTGGTTAATTGGTTGACATGAAAGTTATAGTGTCTACAAATGGTGGTATAGATATTGGAATTTTTATTAACTTATTTTTTTATACTAGTAATGGCGGCGATCAATGACTTATAGTGGGACTGTGGGAGGCATTCTGACACTAACTGACGCTAGATGGGAACTAACTGCCACTGACATCTCCAGTGACACTAATACTGTGACACAGTACTAATGACACTGGGCAGGAAGGGGTTAACATCTGGGGCAATCAAAGGGTTAAAAAAATGGCAATCAAGGGAGGGGGGCGCGCATGCACGCTCCAGACCCGGAAAAACACAGCGACGTATGGGTACGTTGCTGGTCCTGTAGCTGCCGCCCGTCCGCAGTACATTGCAGGCGGGCGGTCTTTAAGTTATGCAAAAATAGTAAAAAAAAAAAAAGAAAGAAAGAAAAAGTACACAAGAATGTATTTGTGTTTTCCCTTTTGTATACTTTATTATACTGTATTATTATGTTTGTTTTAAAAGAGCAGGCAATAAAATACACACACAAAAAAAAAGAAACAAACATTATATTTGTATGATTTTATTTATTTATACTGTTTATATGGTCTCTTGAAATATTTCAAGTTATTTTTTGCATGATTACTGCCAACTTTGCAATCATTTTCCAAGAATTGTTCACAAAAAGCACAAAAATCACTCCACTAATCCCTATTTACTCTACCCCCTCTCTGTTTTACCCTTTGGTCTCCCCATCTCTCTCTTCTGCCCCTTGCCCTCCATCTTGCCCCTTATTCCCTATCTCTCTATTCTGTCCCCCCCCCATCTTGACCTCTTTCATTTCCTCATTCGTCTCATCTTCCTCCCAATATCTGTCTTGCCCCTTGCTTCTCTGTATTTCTCTCTTTTGCCCCCCCTTCCTGTCTTGCTTCCTGCACCCCTTAATCGTTCTTCTGCCTCATCCCCCTGTCTTGCCCCTTGCTCCCTTTCTCTGTCTTCTACTCCCCCACATCTTGTCCCTTGCATTCCCCCATTTGCCTCTTCTGCACCCCAATTTCTGTATTGCCCCTTGTTCTTTTCTCGTTTTCCCCCCCATTCCCCCTATCTTGCTCCTTGCTTCCTATCTCTCTCTTTTGCCCTCCCTTCCAGTCTTGCCCCTTGCTTTCCTCAATCCCTCTCGTCTGCTCCCCACCCATCTTGCCCTTGAATTCCCCCATTTGTCTATTCTGCCCTCCAATTTCTGTCCTGCCCCTAGCTCTTCTCTATCTCTCTCTTTTGCCCCTTCCCCCTGTTTTGCCCCTTGCACTCCCCCATCTCTCTTCTGCCCCACCCCCCTTATCTTGCCTCTTGCTCTCTATTTCCCTTTTCTATCCCTCCCCTCACCCCGGTCTTGCCCCTTGCTCTCCTTATCTCTCTCTTCTGCACCCTCCCCCCCATCTTGCCACCTGTATACCCCCATCTCTCTTTTCTTCCCCTCCCCCCCATCTTACCCCTAGTTCTCCCCTATCTCTCTCCCCCCCATCTTGCCGCTTGCTCTCCTCTATCTCTCAAATCTTCCCCCTACCCCCATCTTGCCCTTGCTCTCCTCTATCTCTCTCTTCTTCTGCCCCCACCCCTGTCCTGCCCCTTTGCTCTCCTATATCTCTCTCTTCTTCTCCCCCGCCCCCATCTTGCCCCTTGTATTCCCCCATCTCTTTCTTGTGCCCCCTCCAATTTTTGTCTTGCCCCTTTCTCTCTTCTCCACCCTCCTCCCCATCTTACCCCTTGTATACCCCAATCTCTCTTTTCTTCCCCTCCCCCCCATCTTGCCCCTAGTTCTCCCCTATCTCTCCCCCCCCCATCTTGCCCCTTGCTCTCCTCTCTCTCTCTTTTTTTCTCCCCCCGCCCTCATCTTGCCCCTGGTATTCCCCCATTTCTCTCTTTTGCCCCCCCCCCCCAATTTTTGTCTTGCCCTTGCTCTTCTCTGTCTCTCTCTTCTGTCCCCCCATCTTGCCCCCTTTCATTCCTTCATTTATCTCTTCTTCCCACCAATATTTGTCTTGCCCCTTGCTCTCCTCTATCCCTCTTTTCTTCTCCACCAGCCCCCATCTTGCCCCTTGCATTCCCCCATCTCTCTCTTCTGCCCCCAAAATTTTTGTCTTGCCCTTGCTCTTATCTATGTCTCTCTTCTGTCCTCCCCATCGTGCCCCCTTGCATTCCCTCATTTATCTCTTCTTCCCACCAATATTTGTCTTGCCCCTTGCTCTTCTCTATCTCTCTCTTCTGCCCTCCCCAATTTTTATCTTGCCCCTTGCTCTTCTCTATCTCTCTCTTCTGCTCCCCCCCACCCCATCTTGCCCCCTTGCATTCCCTCATTTATCTCTTCTTTCCCCCAATATCTGTCTTGCTCCTTACTCTGCTCTATCCCTCTTTTCTGCACCCTCCCCCCTCATCTTGCCCCTTACATTTACCCATCTCTCCTTTTTTCCCCTCCCCCCACGCTTTGCTCCTTGTTCTTCTCTATCTCTCTCTTTTCTGCCCCTTTTTACTTCTTTTTAATTTCTTCTTATTATTGATATATTTTCTGTTCAGTTACACTAAAAGTAAAAGTAGAATTTGCTGTGGAAGTGACCCCCCCCCCCCCCCCCCCTTGGTAATGGTAGCAGATGGGCGGAGCTGGGAACATAGATATCTTAGTGGCAGAACTCAGGATATCTGGTTCACAGATGATTGGCTCTCCTATATTATGTATGTGGTGTGGATGCAGAATTAGAGAAGTGTGAATATTTAATGCTTCCTTGTGATCGGCAGCTGGAGTTGTCGAGGACACTGTGTAGCAGAAGAAATTTCCCGACCTTTAACCGCCAGCCGAGTTTACATTCCATCACAGTGCGTCACACTGTGAGTGTAAACTCAGGGAACTCTCTGACTGGCGGGTGTGACGGTCAGTCGATAAATTCTGGGGAAGAGATTTCACCATTGGAATCCCTAAGAGATAGAAGAAGCCAGAATAGGACTCAGTTTGTCAGCAACCACATAAAACTGAAGATATTTTTTGGGTGGAGTTGACCTTTAAGCCTCTTAGGCAGTGTTGATGGTATGTTGGTGTTATTTATCACCAGGACCAGCCGCAGGAAGCGTAATACCTACTGACTGGAAGCATCACATGAGATCACAATAAATAAACAGGTGACCCATTGTCTATATATAGGGGTCAGCCCCATGCTGGGGGGGGTCATGGCAGGTTTGGAGGTACTCCAAGTCCTGGTGGTCCCAGCTGGTTCCGGTAATGTCCCTGCTGACACCCTACATGATTTATGGTGGTTATTTCTGCATCTTTCACATTGTCTGCTCAGTGCCCCTACCAGGGGAATCTCTGTGTGTGATGCACTGCAACCTGGGACAGGACATAGAAAAATCTGAGTATTTCAACTACAGATCAGATCAAGTGCAGATCAAATGGATTAAACAGTAATAAAGAAAAGCTTTTCACAATTTTCAAATGTGTTTAAAATACCACTTTAAATGTCCTCATATCGTACAGCAAATGAATGTCATGGTATCGGGTATACTGGTGGAGGAGGGAGGTTGTGTATTTTGGTAGAGGTCTAGTATACTGGTGGAGGCTGATCATATGGGTAGAGGCTAGTTATACCAATGGCAGCTGGGTGTACTGATGAAGGCAAAGTATGCTGGTGGAGTCTGGGCGTACTGGTGAAAGTTGAGTATACTGGTGGAGGTCACATACACTGTTGAAGGTTGGTTTTACTGGTGAAAGCTGATTATTCTAGTAGAGGCTATATATACTGGTGTAAGCATGAAATATTGGTAGGTGGAGGGTATACTGGTGGAGGATGGGTATACTGGTGAAGGCTGGTTATAATTTTGGAGGCTAAGTAACTGGTGCAGACTGGGTATACGGGTAGAGGGTATGTATGCTAATGACGGCTGAATATATTAGTGGAGAATGGGTATACTGGTAGAAACTGGGTATATTGGTGGAGGCTGGGCATATGGGTGATGGCTGGGTATACCAAGGGAAGCTGGGTGTACTGGTGGGGAGGCTGAGCATACTAGCGAAGGTTGAATATACTGGTGAAGGTTGGTTATAGCGATGATGAAGGCTATATATACTGGTGCAAGCAGGATATACCAGTGGGAAAAGGTACACTGGTGGAGACTGAGTATGCTATTGGAGGCTGATTATACTGGTGGAGAGTGGGTATACTGGCAGAAACTGGGTGTAATGGGCAAGGGTGGGCATGCTGGTGAAAGTTGAGTATACTGGTGGAGTTTGATTATACTGGTGAAGGCTCAGTATACTGGTGCAAGCAGGATATAAAGGTGGGAGAAGTGTACACTAAAGGAGGTTGAGTACATGGCGGAGGTTGAGTTTACTGGTGGAAACTGCTTGTATTGGTGAAGGCTGAATACACTAGTAGAGGATACATATACTGGTGGAGGCTGAGCATATGGGTTAAGGCTGGGTATGCTGGTGAAAATTTAGTATACTGGTAGAGGTTGGTTATAGTTGTGAAGGCTGGGTATATTGTTGAAGGCTATAAATACTGGTGCAAGCAAGATATTCCAGTGGGAGAAGGGTACACTGGTGGAGGCTGAGTATATGGGTGGAGAATGGCTATAATAGTGAAGGCTGGTTATACATTTGGAGGCTAGGTAAACTGGTGGGGGCTGGGTATACTGGTAGAGGGTGTGTATACTATTGGAGGCAGATTATACTGGTAGAGATTGGGCATACTAATAGAAACTGGGTATATTGGGGAAGGCTGAGTATAGTACCGGAGGATATATATATACTGGTGGAAGCTGGGTATGCTGTAGGAGATTGTATTAGCTCATGAAAGCATAGTATACTGGTGGAGGCCAGGTGAAAGCTTGAAGTACTAGAGCATGCAGGGTATACTGGTGGAGGTTAGTTTTGCTGTTGTGGGTTAGGTATACTGGTGAAAATTCCTCATATAGTACAGCAATCAAAGGAATGTCATGGAGCAGGCTATACTGGTGGAGACTAGATATACTGGTGAAAGCTGGGTATACTAGTGGACGTTGGCTATACTGGTAGAGCTAGGGTATACTTGTGGAAACTAAGTATGCTAGTGGGGTCTGAGTATACTATTGGAAGTCTGGTATACTGTTGGGAGCGGGGTATAGTTGTGCAGGTTGTGTTTAATAGCAGAGGTTGGGTATACTGATGGAGGCTGGATATACTGGGGGAGTTAGGGCATACTTGTGGAAGCTGAGTAGAGACTAAGTATGCTAGTAAAAATTGGGCACACTAGTGGAGCTAGGGTGATCTTGTGGAAGCTGAATATGCTGGTGGAGTTTGGGTATACTGGTGAAAGCTAAGTATACTGGTAAGGGTCGGGTATACTAGTGAAGGTAGGGTATACAGGTGAAGGTTGGGTATACTGGTGGAGGTTTGGTATACTGGTGGAATTTGGGTATACTGGTGGGTGCTGAGTATTCTGGTAAAGGTCAGAGTAGTGGTGGAGCCAGGGTATACCTGTGTATTCTGAGTATACAGGTACTAAGTATACTGGTAGAGGTTTAGTATACTGATTGAGTTTGCTGGTGAAGGTGAGATATACTGGCGGTGACCTGGATATGCTGGTGAAAACCATGTATACTGGTAAATGAGAAGATCAGGCAGGTGCACAGGAACCTTTGACCAGATCTTTTCTTGGCCTTGTCAGCATCGTAAAGATGGTACAGAGGCAAACATGGAAACTGTGGAAGCTGAGTGGAGACTAAGTCTACTTGTAAAGGTTAGGTATATTAGTAGAAGCTGAGTATACTTCTGGAGTTTGAGTATACTGATGTAGGCTAAGTAATACTGGTAAAGGTTGGGTATACTATTGAAGGTAGGGTATACAGGTGGAGGTTGGGTATACTGATGGATGCTGAGTATACTGGTGAAGGTCGGTGTACTGGTGGAGCTAGGGTATACTTGTGGATTCTGAGTATACAGGTGCTGAGTATACTGGCAGAGGTTGAGTTTGCTGGTGACGGTGAGGTATACTGGTGGTGACCTGGGTATGCTGGTGAAAACCTTGTATACTGGTAAATGAGAAGATCGGGCAGGTGCACAGGAACCTTTGACCAGATCTTTTCTTTACCTTGTTAGCATTGTAAGGAAGGTACAGAGGGGAACATGGAAGCTGTGGAAGACTAAGTCTACTAGTAAAGGTTGGGTATACTAGCGGAAGCTGAGTATACTGGTGGAGGTTGGGTATACTGGTGGAAGCTAAGTATACTGGTAAAGGTCGGGTATACTAGTGAAGGTAGAGTATACAGGTGGAGATTGGGTATACTAGTGGATTCTGAGTATACTGGTGGAGGTTGGGTATACTGGTGGAAGCTAAGTATACTGGTAAAGGTTGGGTATACTAGTGAAGGTAGAGTATACAGGTGGAGATTGGGTATACTAGTGGATTCTGAGTATACTGGTGAAGGTCCGTGTAGTGCTGGAGCTAGAGTATACTTGTGGATTCTGAGTATACAGGTGCTGAATATGCTGGTAGCGGTTTAGTATACTGGTTAAGTTTGCTGGTGAAGGTGGGATATACTGGTGGTGACCTGGATATGCTGGTGAAAACCTTGTATATTGGTAAATGAGGAGATCAGGCAGGTGTACAGGAATCTTTGACCAGACCTTTTCTTGGCCTTGTTGGCATCATAAGGAAGCTATAGAGCGGAACATGAACTGGTAAAGAGAAATTCTGCTAGATGAGTGGCGTTATAAGAATCTGTCAGGTTCTGGACAATTCAGAACTTTCTACACCCTTTGTAACTGAATTGCTGTCAATGGAAAACCACCTAAAATACGTGTTAAACCATGACATTTACTTCTGAAGCGTTGCCAATGAAAATGATCTTTAATATAAAACAAATCTTCATTGAATAAATAAAGCTCACATACACTTTGTCTTCTCCAATATACCCCAGATGAGTCCTACCTGCAGCCTAAATGGCAATCCTGCTATGCCAAAGTGCTCATTTGGGGTTTTAGAGAGGGAGCCATTTTATGGTGTCAGTCACTGATGTCCACATGCACCAGCCCTACACATACCCATTGCTCTTCCATTTCCAGCCCTCTACATATATCTCGTTCCCACCGAGCCATGAACCGCGGAATACTGAGCGAAGAATCTTCCAAAAGTCTGAATTCACCATTGAACATCCCCCTTATCGCTTGTTCTGACATTGCACACTAACTTGTTTAGTTGCGTTACAATTATATACAGTTTTGTTTTCACAGATGTCTTGACTTTGACGAAAGGCAGGCGTCCACACAGTTTATACATTTAGTGGGATTGTTTACATTGCGATGGCAAGTGGACAGCATCCAAATAACTGCAACATGCTGTAAAAATAACAAGTATTAAGAAAAGAGGTGAAAGGATATTAACAAGCGCAGGGTAATCACAAGCCCGAGAGGAGACACCAAAAAGTTATGACAGCCGCCATCAATTATCCTTATGAAGATGTTATAGAGCGAAGAGCATTGTAGGAACGTCATCGTGAACACTTAAGAAGGTCCTTGGCTCTCTATTGTACAGTAAACAAATTCAGTCTTTGGAAGAAGAGGGGATAGACCAAGATAAAAGATGGAAAAATGGGGGGAAGGTAAATTAGCAGCTGCCTTGGCCATCAGCCAAATGGGCCATCAAATGATTTCAGACTAAGGCCAAGGATGGTGGGAAGGGGACTTTGAAGGGACATGTTACCTGTTCCATCATGTGCCTGTTTTATCATATTTTCCATTTTTTATGAGCAAATTTCTTGCCTCTGGAAAGCTGGTACCTGGATTTATCCAGTTAGTGTCTATCTCTTACATGGTCATTCATCTGGAGTACTGTTGGCCATTGGGTGGTTGGCTGGGATCGGCCCTCATCAGCTCTTCACCATGCTGCTTACCCTGGGTTCTCTCAACCTACTTTTGTTTCTGCAGCTGCAGCTTTCTTTCCATGGCCTTCAGTGGTTCCCCCATGCTCTGGACTCTCTTTTTGAACTTAATACCTGAACACCTTCTCCATTTATGCCCTCAGAGATGTCACACACATTGGAGATTGGACTAAGCTTGCCCATCAGTCAGTAGGCATCAATAAACATATTGATTTGCTCAGGCATTTTTTTTTTCACATGTAGCAGTACCCCCTTGAGGTTTGCTAAGGATTTGGGTCCCCATATAGTCCTGCATAGTCAGGCAATCAGCATTCTCCACAAAAGCTTGCGTCCAGAGTCAGAAATCTTTCCTTGAGCTTTGGTTTTGTTGTTTATTAAGGGGATTTAGACCGGAGATAGGGTAAGGGGGGTATAGGATGCCCAAGGGAACCGACAACTGAGAATGAATGAAATAGAAGTATTCACAAGCTTTCTCTGCAACACAGTCTCTGTTGGAGAGTTAGCCAGCATCTCCACAATGTACCACCCCGGACCCTAGATTAAATTCTCCTCTTCACCTAGCAATCTGGAGGTTTTCCTGAGCAGGGGATCTTGTTCCTGTCCCTTTAGATAAGTGAATAGTCACTAGCAGGGGGCTAATCTGGTTTCCCACCAGAGTGTTCCTTCCTCTATCTGCCCAGGGGGTGTAGGTGTACTCACTCAGATCCTCTCCTGTACCATTTGTGGGTTGACTGCTGCTACCAGGTCTATCAGCTGGGATGCTCCTCTCCTGCCATACAGATGGTCCTCTCTCAGGGGGCCAGTGAGCTCCAAGTTTTCCGCCTTTCCAACTCTAGGCTCTCAGGAAGGCTCCATCCTACTAGGCCTCCTGGCAGCTTCCTTCTTCAGCCTCACATCTTCCTACTCCTTCTTCCACCCAATTCCTCTCCCACACTCCTGCCACTGAGCAGGCTTCAACACTTTTTAATAGTGTCCAGCTTCTTGCCAACCTCTTGTTGGGGATTGGCTAGGATCCCTCAAGAGTGCAGCCAGCCACTCCTCAGATCCACCCACTGCCTCTAAGGCCTTGCTCCAAAAGCCCTAGATCAGGGGGAAATTCCAGTGGGGCTGGCCTGCAGAGCCTCTCAGCCCTGACCACAATTTAACCCCTTTCTGGCTATTAAACCTGGGCTGCTGCTCAGTCCCTGTCTAAACATTGGAGCCTAGCTCCCCCTAGCTAAACTAGGAGGGTGCTACACATGTTTATGTGAAAATAGAATAGGCCAGCATGTACTCAAGCGGCCCAGAAAAGAAAAAGAAGAGTGACTAGGATAACTATCAAAATGTTTAAAAAATGGGCAAAACTAAACTAACATATAGGTGGAGCCCTTCATTATAATTCACCTTAAAGTATATTTAGACCCCAACAATGATCTTCTATTATTTGCTCCTTTTTCAGTCTGTTAAATATACCATTGAAAGTGTTTTCTTATATCTGTTGAATAAGTGGAAAACTACAGGGAAATTTTGCTGGAAATGTTGGGAACCGATAACGTCCTGTGCTCTCTGCCTGTGCACAAGGAGGGGTTAAGGTATTGACAAGATGGGAGGAAATGAGGACAGAGGGAGAAGATTAGATTAGTTAGTTAGGAGATGAGGAAAATGAGGAGTGTGGGAGGAGATGTGGATCATTATGGTGATGAGGAGAGAGGGAGGAGATAGAGGAGGGTTATGGAGATGATAAGGGGTTCTAGAGATGAGGTAGGAGATAAGTAGGAGTTATACAGAAAATGGAGAGGAGAGGAAATGAAGAGAGAGGGAGAAAATGAGGAGTGCGGGAGGATATGAGGAGGATTATGGAGATGAGGAGAAGAAGAGAGATAAAGAAGGTTTTTAGAGATGAGGTGGGAGGTGGGGGGGGGGGGGATAGGGAGGGGGCTATGGAGATGAGGAGATTGAGGAGGGCTATGGAGATGAGGAGATTTAGGAAGGTTATGGAGATGAGAAGGGGTTCTAGAGATGAGGTAGGAGATAAGTAGGAGTTATACAGATAATGGAGAGGGAAGAAAATGAGGAGTGTGGGAGGAGATAGGGAGGATTATGGAGATGAGGAGCGATAAAGAAGGTTTATAGAGATGAGGTGGGGGGAGGAATAAGGAGGGGGCTATGGAGATGAGAAGATTGAGGAGGTTTATGGAGATGGGGAGATTAAGGAGAGTTATGGAAATGAGAAGGGGTTCTAGAGATGAGGTAGGAGATACGTAGGAGTTATGCAGATAATGGAGAGGGGAGGAAATGAGCAGAGAGGGTGGAGATGAGGAATGTTGCAGGAGATGAGGAGGATTATGGAGATGAGGAGGAGAGGAGAGATAAAGAAGGTTTATAGAAATGAGGTTGGGGGAGGAATAAGGAGGGGGCTATGGAGATGAGAAGATTGATGGGGGTTATGGAGATCGGGAGATTGAGGAGGGTTATGAAGATGAAAAGGGGTTCTAAAGATGAGGTAGGAGATAAGTAAGAGTTATACAGATAATGCAGAGGGTAGGAAATGAAGATAGAGGGAGAAAATGAGGAGTGCAGGAGGAGATGAGGATTATGGAGATGGGGAGGAGAGGAGAGATAAAGAAGGTTTATGGAGATGAGAAGATTGAGGAGGGCTATGGAGATTAGGAGATTGAGGAGGGCTATGAAGATGAGGAGATTGAGGAAGGTTATGGAGATGAGAAAGGGTTCTAGAGATGAGGTAGGAGATAAGTAGGAGTTATACAGATAATGGAGAGGGGAGAAAATGAGGAGAGAGGGAGAAAATGAGGAATGTGGGAGGAGATGAGGAGGATTATGGAGATGAGGAGGAGAGGAGAGATAGAAGGTTTATAGAGATGAGGTGGGGGGAGGAATAAGGAGGGGGCTATGGAGATGAGGAGATTGAGGAGGATTATGGAGATAAGAAGGGGCTCTAGAGATAAAGTAGGAGATATGCAGATAATGGAGAGGGGAGAAAATGAGGAGTGTAAGAGGACTGCCACCTCCTGGCCCTTTAAGAGCTTCGAAATGCTGGGAGATGGGCATTCACTGGCTGTCACTTTCACCCTTAGGTTGTACCCGTATGTCCTCAGGTTTCTGTGGTTATATTGGGGTCATGGCTGCAGCTGCCATCATGACCCGGTATCTTTCTTTACAGCTGGTGTTGCTGAATAATGTAAAAGTAATACAGCTGCTATATAGCCACTGGATTGCATTTACATGTAGCAGAAGGTAGTTTTCTCAGCTTTCCTGTTCCACCAGGGAGCCCGGGACTGAAGTCGGCGGTTCCACTGGCTGACCATAGAGATGAAGGAAGAATTTATGTTCCGCAATCATCTCTATGGTCTATGAAACCAATACCAGCTTGTGAAAGCATCTGATCAAAACAGACTGGTTTGATCAGATGCTTTTCGGAGCAGAGAGATACAGGGTCTAATAGTCCCCAGATGTCTCAGCAAAGGGTACCTGTCACTGACCATGTCATCACAAGCAATGCTGTTCATTCCTTGTAACAGCAATAAAGTTGACTAAAACAAAATAAATAAATAACTGTATAAATTTAAAGCGTCCCTGTGCTCATGCACAAAGGTGAACACATTTGTGCAAAAAAAATCATCAAAGTACACTATATGGCCAAAAGTATTGGTAGGCCGGCCTTTTTACGCACTTGAACTTTAATGGCATCCCAGTCTTAGTCCGTAGGGTTCAATGCTGAGTTGGAGTCTCCGCTCTAATTCATCCCAAAGGTGTTCTATTAGGTTAGCTGGCCACTGATCCACTCCTACATATAAATATTATACCCCTAATCCAGTCTGCATACATTGTTTCCTATTCTAAAGCCCTAATGAAGGGAGCTCTGGATCCTGAGACATATCGGCTTTTTTCTAGTGTTTTCTTCCTGATCCTACATTGTAATAAATTTGTATCTGGGCTGTTAAAGCTGGCCAGAGATGGAGCATATGTTGTGGGGGGCAGGGGGGAGGGGTTAAGTTTGTAGGCTGAACAAAAGAAAAACAATTTACCTTTTCCTACAATCTAGATAGAAACAGGATTCCTCTGAGACGTATTCAGCAGTGATTCTCTGCTGTCAGAATGCACTAATTGAGAAACAATTTCCAACAAGAAGTCAATCACTGATCAATCTCTGTCAGCGGGAGTGGCGACACATGGATTGAAAATCAGCCAGTCCTTGCTGAACCGGCCAAATTTCAATCCTTCGATGGCTGGCTTAACACATGGTGTGGGGCTTAAATCTCAGATCTATTTAGGAATGAAAATCCAACCCTTCAATACTGTATGCAAAACATAACTGGGTCCATTTATAAGAAATGGTCATGGCCATATGTCTAACAAATCTGCATGTACACTATATTGCCAAAAGTATTGGTCGGCCGGCCTTCCCACGCACATGACCTTTAATGGCCTCCCAGTCTTAGTCCGTAGGGTTCAATATTGAGTTGGCCCCGCCCGTTTGCAGCTATAACAGCTTCAACTCCTCTGGGAAGGCCGTCCACAAGGTTTAGGAGGGTGTCTATGGGAAGGTTGGACCATTCTTCCAGAAGCACATTTGTGAGGTCAGGCACTGATGTCGGGGGAGGAGGCCTGGCTCACAGTCTCCGCTCTAATTCATCCCAAAGGTGTTCTATGGGGTTGAGGTCAGGACTCTGTGCAGGACAGTCAAGTTCCTCCACCCCAAACTGGCTCCTCCAGGACAGGAAGGGGCCATCCCCAAACTCTTCCCACAAATTTGGGAGCATGACATTTTCCAAAATGTCTTGGTATGCTGATGCCAAAAAAGTTCCATTCACTGGAACTTGGGGGCCAAGCCCAACCCCTGAAAAACGACCCCACACCATAATCCCCCCTCCACCAAACTTTACACTTGGCACAATGCAGTCAGGCAAGTACCGTTCTCCTGGCAACTGCCAAACCCAGACTCGTCTATCAGATTGCCAGAGAGAGAAGCATAATTGGTCACTCCAGAGAACACGTCTCCACTGCTCTAGAGTCCAGTGGCGGCATGCTTTACACTACGGCATCCAACGCTTTGCATTGGTGCTGTAAGGCTTGGATGCATTCCATGAAGCTCTCTACGCACTATTGTTGGGCTCATCTGAAGGCCACATGAAGTTTGGAGGTCTATAGCTATTGACTCTGCAGACAGTTGGTGACTTCTGACCCAGCTCTGTCATTTTACGTGGCCTACCACTTGGTGGCTGAGTTGCTGTTGTTCCCAGTTGCTTCCACTTTGTTATAATCCCACTAACAGTTGAGCGTGGAATATTTAGTAGCCAGGAAATGTCACGGATGGACTTATTGCACAGGTGACAACCTATCACGGGACCACGCTTGGAGTCACTGAGCTCCTGAGAGCGACCCATTCTTTCACAAATGTTTGTAGAAGCAGTCTGCATGTCTAGGTGATGATTTTATATACCTGTGGCCATGGAGATTATTGGAACACCTGAATCACATGATTTGGAGGGCAGGGCCAATACTTTTGGCAATATAGTGTATACTTGTTCTGTGTGAAATGGGCAAAAAAAAATGTTCCTAGGCTATTTTCTCTTCTGAAAAAATGTTATTTTATTATAGGCAGTAGTAAAAGACAGCATTACAGCCACTAGATGGAGCTGATTAGAATACATACATCTTTGTAACAAGAGATACCATGTAACAGTTTTATGTGACATAAAAACAACAGCCACCATTTTATTCTCTAGGGCCTCTGCTTAAAATGTAATGTTTGGGGGTTCTAAGCAATTTTCTAACAAACAAATGGTGATTTTTACATTTAGGAAAAAATTGTCAGAATTGGATTAGGCATCTAATGGATAGGTCAGGAAGGGCCATGGATAAGAGGGTACCACCAGCCCTCCAGAAGGGGGCCCAAGCCAGCAGGGGGGCCCAGACAGCTGGGTGAATAGGATGTGGGCAGGGACGGTGATCAGAACAGCGGAGCGGCAATTACTGGAACCGAGGCAGCAATAGCAGAGTTCCTCTTAAATATGGACCAATGTGGTAGCACCCAGCTAGTGCAGAGTTCCCCATCAATATGTAAGGTTTTAGTTTGCACAGTTGAGCTAAGCTCTGACTCCTACATTTCCTGGTTGTTCTAATTTAGCAGGTGACAGTCTGAGCAGAAACCACAAATATCCTGTATGTTGCTTTTCACAGTTATAAGAAATGTCAAGAGGAAAGTATATGCTTTGTGATGTAATCGCTAGTATATACGCTTGTAAGAAGGATATACAATTCATTTAGCAGATGGGAGCAGCATGGGCTGTCTGCTGGGTCAAAACAGCGCTGTTTTCAATAAACTTGTTTTCCTCAAGAGGTCCGTGTCCGGAGTTTTACCTGAATTTCCAAAAATTGCTACAACAGAACTGATCCCCTGTATGGCTCTCTCTACAGCAGCTGAAAGCTACCTTCTCTCCCCCCCTCCATCGGCTTTTAGCTGCTGCAGAGAGAGCCATACAGGGGATCAGTTCCAGTAATTGCCTCCCCTCCCCCTGCTGTGTTTTTTCACCCTCTGTGCTCACATCTGATTCACCCGGCTGCCTGGACCCCGGCAGGGGTGTATTTACCACAAGGCAAACAAGGCAGTTGCCTAGGGTGGAATTTTTCAGGGGGGCAGTACCCCCCCCCAGAAGAAGGAACATATGCAGCACAGGGACGAGGTGGAATGGAAAGAAGCTGTAGGCTGCTTATTGGTGTATGCAGAGTCCAACTCTCGATTCTGGGGATGTCTGTAGCTGTGAAGGTGAGTGTCTTTCTTTCTGTTTCCGGAGGAGGGGGTGGGTGGGTGTTAGTGGTAGGGTCTCTCGGGTGGGGGGGCAGGGGTGTTGTTGGTCACTGTCAGGCTCTCTCCACAGGGGTGGGGGTGGGATGTTTCTTCTGTTGGTCGGTGTCAGGCTCTGACAGCCCTGATTGCGCAGGTGACAACCTATCATGGTACCACGCTTGGAGTCACTGAGCTCCTGAGAGCGACCAATTCTTTCACCAATGTTTGTAGAAGCAGTCTGCATGCCTAGGGGATGATTGTATACACCTGTGTCCATGGAGGGGATTGGAACACCTGAATCACATGATTTGGAGGGCTGGCCCAATACTTTTGGTAATATAGTGTGTGTGTATATATATATATATATATATATATATATATATATATATATGTACATCATCACCCTCCTTTTGCACCATATGTTTCCCCCTGCTGCCCAGGCCCCCCCCCCCCCCCCACCTCCACAGTGCTGCCTGCTTTCCTCCTTTCCTTCCCACAGGCAGCTGCAGGCACTAGGACAACAGAATCCTTCAGGATGGAGAGTGGGGGAAGGTTCCAGTAAATATGTCACATTTACCAGCCCTTTCCTGAATGAACACAATGAGCGATCAGTACTAATCACTCACTGTGTTCATTTGTAGCATAAATCTAGTAAACTGTGTTCTTTTTTTGGGGGGAAGGGGCCTGTCAGGTTGGCTTTATGGGGCCCCATCATTTCTAACAGCAGCCCGGAGTTCAGGCACAACCCTGGAATCTGCAGTTTTATTTTAAATAGATTTCAGAAGATAAACATTTCCTTAAACTACTTTTTTGGCATTAGGTCAGCTTTAAACACAAACAGTTTATGGACTAGGCGGTGAAGGTTCAATGAAAAGAGAAAAAAAAGAAAAGCCGGGATGTTTCTTTAGAGAAAGTCTATATGACAAGGAGCAGCGAGGAGCGCCTGGTATTGACCCCCATAGAAGACATTTGCAGGTTTCTGTAAAACATTTTTTAGGATACAATAAATATTATCTCCATCCAGTAAATGTTTAACAGGTCGGGATAAAGAGGTGTGAGAGCGGCGGCGGTCGGATGAAGGAAGAACGATCGGCGGCGGCGGATGTGTTGTACTCTAGCAGGAAACGTTTGACAGTTGATGAAATGAAAATGTATATACACATCACCGCCACAATGTAGAGTCCTTTATTATCTCAAAGACACAAAGACTTTCACATGTTCTCCTTCTCACCATAAAATGTCACATTAGATTTAATAAAGCACATGCCTAGGACAGGGGCGGACTGAAAACTCATGGGGCCCCCGGGCAATAGGGGATCATGGGGCCCCTGTGTCCTTGCCCAAACTCAAAAAAGCCTATGAAAAAGGTACCAGGGGCATCTCATGAGGCCCCCTACTGACCCCGGGCCCTCGGGCAGTGCCCAAGTTTCCAAATGATCAGTCCGCCCCTGGCCTAGGAACATCCATTCCTCCAGACTAACATCCACCCATCATGGCATCATTTGCAAACCTCCTCCCACTGTGTGTATCAGGGCTGAGGGCTTTTGAGAGGGGTATGAGGCAGGGGGCTGTGCAGTTTCCAGGAAGCTTTGTACAGCACCCTATTGGCCCCTCCCACCAGCCTTGATCTGCCTATGCATCTGCATTGCATAGAAAAGCATAGAGACCCAGTGATGACACCACCGAGTCTAAAATAAGGCATGTAATAAAATCAGAAAGATATTATTTATAAATTCAGTTAGCATGTTGATGAGGGGTGAGGTACCAGGTAAGCCAATATATAAGCAATTATAATAGGCCACAAAAATGTTTTACTTACCTCAGGGCTTTTTACAGCGGGAATGGGGGGAGAGCAGTTCTGGCACCTCCAGCACTGAATGTATGTAATTGCAATGGATGCTGGGGTGTGCTGAAGGGTCAACTGATGTTGGCTGCTAGGGTTCTATTATTGCTGGGGGTATTACATTTTTCCGGGGAGGCCTATTGATGTTGGTGGGGGATATATTGTTGCTGGGGATGGGTCTTATGTTGCTGGGGGGGGTCAATTGTTGAAAGGATGGATCTACTGTTGAGAGAGGGGTCTGATATTGCTGACTGCCGGGGGATCTATTGTTTCTGGGGGTCTCTTGTTGCTGGGTGGGGAATCTATTGTTGCTGGAAGGTTGGTCTTATGTTGCTGAGGAACCAATTGTTAGGATGAATCCACTGTTGATAGAGGGGTCTAATATTGCTGACTGCTAGGGGATCTATTGTTTCAAAGGGGGGGTTATGGTTGCCAGGGATCTATTGTTGCTGGGTGGGGAATCTTTTGTTGCTGGGGGTGGGTCTTATGTTACTGGGGAGCCAATTGTTGTTAGGATGAATCCACTGTTGAGAGAGTGGTCTAATATTGCTGATTGCTGGGGGATCTATTGTTTCTGGGGGTGTATATTGTTGTTGGGGATATATTCTGGGTGGGGAATCTATTGTTGCTGGAGGTGGGTCTTATGTTGCTGGGGGGTCAATTGTTAATAGGATGGATCTACTGTTGAGATAGGGGTCTAATATTCCTGACTGCTGGGGGATCTGTTCTTGCTGGGGGGTCTATTGTTGCTGGAAGGTTGGTCTTATGTTGCTGGGGAGCCAATTGTTGTTAGGATGAATCCACTGTTGATAGAGGGGTCTAATATTGCTGACTGCTAGGGGATCTATTGTTTGAGGGGGTTATGGTTGCCAGGGATCTATTGTTGCTGGGTGGAAAATCTATTGTTGCTGGGGGTGGGTCTTATGTTACTGGGGAGCCAATTGTTGTTAGGATGAATCCACTGTTGAGACAGGGGTCTAATATTGCTGACTGCTGGGGGCTCTATTGTTTCTGGGGGTGTATATTGTTGTCGGGGATCTATTCTGGGTGGGGAATCTATTGTTGCTGGAGGTGGGTCTTATGTTGCTGGGGGGTCAATTGTTAATAGGATGGGTCTACTGTTGAGATAGCGGTCTAATAGTCCTGACTGCTGGGGGGATCTGTTCTTGCTGGGGGGGGGTCTATTGTTGCTGGGGGGTATCTATTGTTGCTGGCTGCAGGGAATCTATTTTACTGCTTTTCTTTTTATCGTTAGCAAATTCCATACAAGTTACTTAAGCAGGAACGTGTGGGAATGCAGTTCCAGCACCTCCAGCACTGAATGTATGTAATGGCAAGAGATGCTGGGGTGTGCTGAAGGGTCTACAGATGATGGCTGCTGGGGATCTATTGTTGCTGGGGGTATCTATTTTTGCTGGGGAGGTCTATTGTGCTGGGGAGGTCTATTGATGCTGGTGGGGGGATAAATTATTGCTGGAGGAGGGTTATATGTTGCTGGGGGGGGGGGTCAATTGTTGATAGGATGGAACTACTGTTGAAAGAAGGATCTGACTGTTGGGGGTACTTTTGTTGCTGAGGGGGTCTTTTTGTGGGGGGGTCTAGTGTTGCTGGATGGAGCTATTGTTGCTGTGGGAATCTATAATTGGGATGGATTATAAAGGGAATTTCTCAGGGCATGTTTTTTTATAACGACCAATAGACCATACCTGTATACTGTGTAATAAAATGGCCACTGTAGTTATTATTATTAACAGGATTTATTTAGCGCCAACATTCTGCACAGCGTTTTACAATAGAAAGGAAGACAGTACAGTCACAATA
Organism: Staurois parvus; assembly: GCF_062004578.1. Taxonomy (NCBI): domain Eukaryota; kingdom Metazoa; phylum Chordata; class Amphibia; order Anura; family Ranidae; genus Staurois; species Staurois parvus. The sequence goes on from NW_028318837.1 coordinate 409,143, forward strand.
CAACAAAGAGGGCCTAGTCAAAAGAGCTTACAATCTAGTCTAGTTTCCCAATGGAAGCTCATGACACAGGGTGACAACGCGAGAGTACAATTGGGAAATAGGAACAGAGTGTTGTCACCCTATAACAGGAAGTGCCTGAACAAAGGCCTCTTTGGCAGGATCACCAGGGATTATTTTTACAGAAGCTGCACATTTCTAAAGATTTACAATGACTTTGAAACAATGTTAACCTGTTAAAGATTCATTGAGATTCTAGTGACTACAACTTCAATAAAGATTTTTATATTACACACGAATCAGAAAGGAACAGAGTGCGGCATTCCAGATGATTGATCAGTGGCTGGCTGTGGAGAGCACCTCACCAGCTGTCCTTGGATCAGGAGGACCTGTCACTGAATGTGTGGAACTGTATTTGTCATGATAACATTCTTGGGCCAATGCCTAGGGCAACAGGGTCAGAGGGGGCACCGAGCATCACCTTTGACAAATTGTAATACCCTTTCCTGATTGTGTTCCTTTCTGTCTACAATGGGACATTTGTCCCCATATCTAGCAAGAGAGCTGTAGGAGGTGTCAGAGGAGTCACAAGACTTCCTACAGCTCAGGAAACTTAAACCTGCCTCTCCTTTCCTTGTGCTGTACTTTTTACCAGTATTTCAGTGTAACGTAGAAGCCAAGCTGCTTCTGATACTTTATTCTAGCCACGAGTTGATCTAAATAAGATGTCTAAATACGGCGGAATGAGATGTTTTCACTGATAAAGTCTACTGGAGGGAGATATTTCACTGGAGTGACATCACCGCTCTCCAGATATAAGTTATATTATACGGGAGTGACATCACCGCTCTCCATATATAAGTTATATTATACAGGAGTGACATCACCGCTCTCCAGATATAAGATATATTATACAGGAGTGACATCACCGCTCTTCATATATAAGATATATCATACGGGAGTGACATCACCGCTCTCCATATATAAGTTATATTATACAGGAGTGACATCACCGCTCTCCATATATAAGATATATTATACGGGAGTGACATCACCGCTCTCCAGATATAAGATATATTATACGGGAGTGACATCACCGCTCTCCAGATATAAGATATATTATACAGGAGTGACATCACCGCTCTCCAGATATAAGATATATTATACAGGAGTGACATCACCGCTCTCCAGATATAAGATATATTATACTGGAGTGACATCACCGCTCTCCAGATATAAGATATACTGGAGTGACATCACCGCTCTCCAGATATAAGATATATTATACGGGAGTGACATCACTGCTCTCCAGATATAAGTTATATTATACAGGAGTGACATCACCGCTCTCCAGATATAAGATATATTATACGGGAGTGACATCACCGCTCTCCAGATATAAGTTATATTATACAGAGTGACATCACCGTTCTCCAGATATATGATATATTATACAGGAGTGACATCACCGCTCTCCAGATATAAGATATATTATACAGGAGTGACATCACCGCTCTCCAGATATAAGATGTATTATACGGGAGTGACCTCACCGCTCTCCAGATATAAGATATAATATACAGGAGTGACATCACCGCTCTCCAGATATAAGATATATTATACAGAGTGACATCACCGTTCTCCAGATATAAGTTATATTACACGGGAGTGACATCACCGCTCTCCAGATATAAGATATATTATACGGGAGTGACATCACCTCTCTCCAGATATAAGATATATTATACGGGAGTGACATCACCGCTCTCCAGATATAAGATATATTATACGGGAGTGACATCACCGCTCTCCAGATATAAGATATATTATAATACACCAGTATGAGCAGCACAGTGGCTAAATGGTTAGCACTTCCGCCTGGCAGTACTCAGGTTGTTCGTTTGAATTGCAACCACTGCACTTCCTGCTTGGAGTTTACATTTTCTCCCTGTGCCTGCGTGGGTTTCCTCCGGGTACTCCGGTTTCCTCCTACACTCCAAAGACATGCTGGTAGGTGAACTGGCCCCTGTCTAAATTGTCCCTAGTATGTGTATGTATGAATGTGAGTTAGGGACCTTAGATTGTACACCCCTTGAGGGTTAGGGACTGATGTGAATGTACAATATATATGTAAATTGATGGCGCTATATAAGTACCTGAAATAAATCAATAAAATAAATGTGACTTTGTATCTCTGTCTTTCATTATCAGGCAGACAAATGTTCTATTGATCTCTGGCGCTCACTACATGCTCTGTGCGGTGTATATGTTAGGAACGCTCAATAATCTCCTATACGCATTTGTGTCGTCCCCCAGGTGCGGGGCGCTGTCCTGGAGGGAGTGCTGAAGAAGTGGACCCAGTACAGACAAGAGTGTATGGACAGGTTGGGGAAGGAGAAACCTCTGTCCAATGGTAAGATGCTGCACTCTATGCTGCTATGACTAGGGCCCTGCGGGGCAGAAACACGTAGGAAGACTGCACTTTATGATGTTTTACCCTGTTTTAAAAAATGTTTTCTGTACAGTCCCATGGTGGAGCAGCAGCCTACTTACAAGATACTGCACCCATCCTGGTCCATCACCCCCCCATTACACTGACAGGAGGGGGATGTCACTTGTACACTTCCTATCCATGTAAAGAAGGCATCTGCTCAAAATCTAATTGAACAAGCTGAAGATAGAAGCTGATTGGTTCCTAGGCACAGCTGCACCAGGTTCTGAGTACTCCAGTTTTAGTAAATCCCCAACATTGGGACATATTTAAAAAGCAATGAATCTGATATTCAGCGAACATTCTCCGCAGGTGAATCTTCCAGGTACATTTATTTATTACATGTACTAATATAGCACCATCAATTTACGCAGCACTTTACATATATATCAGGGGCGGACTGACCATTTGGAAACTCAGGCACTGCCCGAGGGCCCGGGGTCAGTAGGGGGCCCCATGAGATGCCCCTGGTACCTTTTTCATAGGCTTTTTTGAGTTTGGGCAAGGACACAGGGGCCCCATGATCCCCTATTGCCCGGGGGCCCCATGAGTTGTCAGTCCGCCCCTGATATATATTGTACATTCACATCAGTCCCTAACCCTCAAGGGGCGTACAATCTAAGGTCCCTAACTCAAATTCATACATACACATACTAGGGACAATTTAGACAGGAGCCAATTAACCTACCAACCAGGGGTGGACTGACAACTCATGGGGCCCCGTGTCCTCGCCCACACTCAAAAAAGCTTATGAAAGGTACCAGGGGCAGCTCATTGGGCCCCCTACTGACCCCAGGCCCTTGGGCAGTGCCCAAATGGTCAGTCCACCCCAGGGGCGGACTGACAACTCATGGGGCCCCTGGGCAATAGGGGATCATGGGGCCCCTGTGTCCTTGCCCAAACTCAAAAAAACCTATGAAAAAGGTACTCATGGGGCCCCCTACTGACAACTCATGGGGCCCCTGTGTCCTTGCCCACACTCAAAAAAGCTTATGAAAGGTACCAGGGGCATCTCATGGGGCCCCCTACTGACCCCTGGCCCTTGGGCAGTGCCCAAATGGTCAGTCCACCCCAGGGGCAGACTGACAACTCATGGGGCCCCCGGGCAATAGGGGATCATGGAGCCCCTGTGTCCTTGCCCAAACTCAAAAAAGCCTATGAAAAGGTACTCATAGGGCCCCCTACTGACCCCGGGCGCTTGGGCAGTGCCCGAGTTTCCAAATGGTCAGTCCGCCGCTGGTCCATCCCTGCTACCAACATGTCTTTGGAGTGTGGAAGGAAACCGGAATACCCAGAGGAAACCCACACAGGCAGAACATGCAAACTCTAGGCAGGTGGTGTCATGGTTGGGTTTCGAACCAGCAACCCTAGTACTGCCAGGTGGAAGTGCTAACCACTTAGCCACATGTGTTTTCCATAGCAGTGATTGATTTAACCCCAGAGAATGTCTGGTGAAAGTCACATTCCCAGCTTCAAAAACAGACTCTATGGTGTTGAAGGTTTCCTGGCCCTTTAAGGCTGACTCGTAATTTGGCGATTAGCGAAACGGATGAATGTTATATTCTCGGTAAATCGTGCGGTGTAATCCGGGTCGGCACCTGCTCCCAGTGGGAGTTGTACAATAAAATAGGAAAAAACAAACTCTTTACAGCGAGATTTGATGTCTGGCAGTCCTCCCGGACATTCAGAGTTGTTTTTCTTCCCTCGACAGATCACCCGCCACATATTGGGGAAGAAAAAAACTGAAAAGTACAAAAAGGGATGAAAAACACCTAAAAATAACAATCCTTTCCTGCTGATAGTAAACCATCCAGTGCCTGATACCATCGCAAACCCTGTGCTTCCGCAGCTTATGCAGGAGCAGAGCAGGCCCTGTTGAATCATGGGAGTGGAACGTGCATCTCCCTGATTCAGACCTGCCCATAAATAACATGCTAAGGTGGAGCAATGGCCATGCACAGGCCAAAATTAGTTCATTAGAAAAATTATATCTTCGGATTAAAGAGAACCCGTCACCTACAAAATGAGGTGAAGAAAATATTGCAGAATTTTAGTTTTTCGGCTGCTCACGAGGCTTTTATCACATGTAAATCTGATGCAGAATTGAATATGTTTTTGGTGGTAGAGTATAAAATGACCCAGAGGTCTCCTTATTGTGCATAGATCTCTTGACACATATTAGTTACATATACGCTATATTGCCAAAAGTATTGGTCGGCTGGCCTTTCCACACACATGAACTTTAATGGCCCCCCAGTCTTAGTCCGTAGGGTTCAATATTGAGTTGGCCCCGCCCTTTGCAGCTATAACAGCTTCAATTCTTCTGGGAAGGCCGTCCACAAGGTTTAGGAGGGTGTCTATGGGAAGGTTGGACCATTCTTCCAGAAGCACATTTGTCAGGTCAGGCACTGATGTCGGGGGAGGAGGCCTGGCTCACAGTCTCCGCTCTAATTCATCCCAAAGGTGTTCTATGGGGTTGAGGTCAGGACTCTGTGCAGGACAGTCAAGTTCCTCCACCCCAAACTGGCTCCTCCATGTCTTTATGGACTTTGCTTTGTGCACTGGTGTGCAGTCATGTTGGAACAGGAAGGGGCCATCCCCAAACTCTTCCCTCAAAGTTGGGAGCATGAAATTGTCAGAATGTCTTGGTATGCTGACGCCTTAAGAGTTCCCTTCACTGGAACTAGGGGGCCAAGCCCAACCCCTGAAGAACAACCCCACACCATAATCCCCCCTCCACCAAACTACACTTGGCACAATGCAGCCAGGCAAGTACTCATGTGACGTGGCCTACCACTTGGTGGCTGAGTTGCTGTTGTTCGCAGTTGCTTCCACTTTGTTATAATCCCACTAACAGTTGAGCGTGGAATATTTAGTAGCCAGGAAATGTCACAGATGGACTTATTACACAGGTGACAACCTATCACGGGACCACGCTTGGAGTCACTGAGCTCCTGAGAGTGACCCATTCTTTCACAAATGTTTGTAGAAGCAGTCTGCATGCCTAGGTGATGATTTTATACACCTGTGTCCATGGAGGTGATTGAAACACCTGAATCCAATAATTTGGAGGGGGGCACAATACTTTTGACAATATAGTGTGTGTGTATACTAAATGGCCAAAAAAATAGAAACCCTGACCCTGCAGCAGAGGTGGCCATGTCTTAGTCATGTGTAATCACCCAAGCAGCAAAATACACAATAACTTCTACATTTCTACCCAGGATTACCCAGAGCAGATCACCCAGTACAGAAATTCAATAACTGATCATCCAGAAGAGATCACCTAGAACACATAACCCCGAGTAGATCATTCAAACCAGACCAACCAGATCAGATTATTCAGAATAGATAACTCAGCGCAGATCATTTAGAACAGATTACTCTGGATTGTCTTACAGCATCTTCTCAGCTACTCAGATGAAGGTCCAATGATTGGTGCTGGATGGCCAGTTCCAGAATTACACACACCTGGCACTTGTGATAGAGGTGGTGCTTGCTGGATGAGTGGAGGTTATGTTGGGTTGATCAGACCATAGTGTAAATTATCAATATTCCCACAAAACAATTTTGCAGTGTAGAGACCAATGTTAGAATGGGCTGATTGCTTCTCTGCTGGCCACCACTTTTCTTCACAGGATGTACCACTGGCATGGAGTCATGGATGGAAGAGGTGATGTACTGATGATAGAGTCATGGATGGAAGAGCTGATGTACTGATGGTAGAGTCATGGATGGAAGAGCTGATGTACTAATGGCAAAGTCATGGATGCTAATGCAACATCACCTCTACCATCCATGACTACACCAGAGATATATAACTTCTCCCATACATGACTATGCCAGTGATACATCACCTCTTCCATCCATAACTATGACAGAGATACATCACCTCTCCCATCCATAAGCATGCGAGTGGTACATAATCTCTCCTATCCATGACTCTGTTGGAGATTCATCACTCACAGTCATGACTGGGAGAGGTGATGTTCCTCTACAAGAGTCATGGATGGAAGAGGTGATGTACTGCCAGCATAGTCATGGATGAGAGATGTAATGTTCCTCCAACAGAGTTATGAATGGGAGAGATGATGTTCCTCTGAAAGAGTCTTGGACGCTCAATGTGATTTACCTTCAGGAGAGTCAAGGATGGGAGAGGCAATGTACTGATGGCTGAGTCATGGATTGAAGTGGTGATATATCTCAGACAGAATCATGTAAGGGAAAGGTGATATACTTTCAACAGAGTCGTGGATGGAAGAGATCATGTACCTCAATGGGAGAAGGAATAAACTGATGAAAGAGTCATGGATGGATGTGCCTCCAGCAGGGTCATGGATATAAAAGGTGATGTACCTCTGCCAGAGTCATGGATGGGAGAGGTTATGTATCTCCTGCAGAATCATTGCTAGTAAAGGTTATGTATCTCTGTACTATATGGGAGGAAGTGATGTGCTGATTGCAGAGCCATTGATGGGAAAGATTATGTAACCCTGGTAGAGTGGTTAATTGGAACGGTGATGCACTGATTGCAGAGTCATGGATGGAAGAGTGGATGTACCTCTGGCAGAGTCCTGGATGCTAAAGGTGATATACTTCTGGTAGGATCATGATTGGAAGATGTGAAGTACTGATGGCAGAGTCACAGGTGGGAGAGGTGATGTACCCATGAGGCAAGGATAGGTGAGATGATGCACCTTCAATAAAGTCAAGAATGTTAGAGGTGATGTACTTCTAGAAAAATTGTGGATGGGACAGGTGATGTAACTCTGTCAGAGTCATGGATAGAAGAGGTGATGTACTTCTAGAAAAATTGTGGATGGGACAGGTGATGTAACTCTGTCAGAGTCATGGATAGAAGAGGTGATGTACTTCTAGAAAAATTGTGGATGGGTGGGACAGGTGATGTAACTCTGGCAGAGTCATGGATAGAAGAGGTGATGTACTTCTAGAAAAATTGTGGATGGGACAGGTGATGTAACTCTGTCAGAGTCATGGATAGAAGAGGTGATGTACTTCTAGAAAAATTGTGGATGGGTGGGACAGGTGATGTAACTCTGGCAGAGTCATGGATTGAAGAGCTGATGTACTGATAGCAGAGTCATGAATGGAAAGTTGATATTCTTCTGGCAGTGTCATGGATGCAAGAGGTTATGTACTGTACCTCCAAATGAGTTTTGGATAGGAGAGGTGATAAACTGTTGGTAGAGTCAAGGGAAAGAGATGGTAATGTACCTCGAGCAGAGTCATGGATGGGAGAGGTGATATGGTCCGGGCATTGTTATGGATGGGAGAGGCGATGTACCTCCAGCAGAGTCATGGATGGGTGAGGCGATTTACCTACTGGCAGACTCTTGAATGTGAGAGGTGATGTATCTTCAGCAGAGTCATGGATGGAAAAGGCAAAGTACCTCCAAAAGAGTAATGGATGCAAAGAATGGAATAAGTGATATACCTCTGGAAATGGCATGGATGTGAGAAGTAATGTACTGTACCTCCTAAAGAGTGGTAGATGTACTGGAGTCAAGGATGAGAAATGGTGATGTGCCTCTAGCAGAATCATGGATGGGAGAAGTGATGTTCCTTTTGGATAGTCATGGATGGGAACAGGGGCGGACTGACCATTTGGAAACTCGGGCACTGCCCGAGGGCCCGGGGTCAGTAGGGGGCCCCATGAGATGCCCCTGGTACCTTTTTCATAGGCTTTTTTGAGTTTGGGCAAGGACACAGGGGCCCCATGATCCCTTATTGCCCGGGGGCCGCATGAGTTGTCAGTCCACCCCCTGATGGGAATGTTCCTCTAGGATAGTCATGGATGGGAAAGGCGATGTTCCTTTTGGATAGTCATGGATGGGAATGTTCCTCTAGGATAGTCATGGATGGGAGAGATGACAAATCCCAGGTAGAATTTACAGTCAGAACCTTTTTACTATAAAATATAAATATATTTTTGGGATAATGGTCAGTTTAAATATAAATATGGAGCACTGTGTAGGATTGCTGACTTGGCAGGATTCGTCTTTTTCTGTAATGGAAACTCAGACACTGTGAATGTTCATGTATTGTATATGAATATTTGATGAATAAACATGTACATGCAGTCTGTTATTATACTGATCTCACAAAGCAATCACGGTGTTCTTTATTTCTGAATTACAAATAACTGCTGATTCAAGTGCATGCACAGCAATATCGAATGAATCATGTTTTTGTGGTTTGTCACATGCAAATTATGGGCGTTTGATAGATTTTCTCATTTACTCAGCATTGCAGGAACTCAGAATAAATTCACAAATTGCTGGTCAGCACATCCGTTAATAACATGGCGCTTTCCATCCGGCTAATGTGTGACAAATTACTCTTCACCCAGGACCTCTGCCAAGCATCAAGTGCATGGAAAGGGCCACACTTCATCACTTTGTTATCATTGTAGAAAAGTGAAAACCCTTTCTGTGTCTCTATCAACAAAAATTCAATATTTCCCCCATATGTGTCCTCTCCACCTGCACCTTAGCATGTTACAGCTGCACAATCAGAAGCAGGAGAAGCCTCATATCCTATAATACAATGAGAGCTCCCTCCATCCTTCTCTAGCACAGGCACCTTACTTAGGTGAGTGGCAGGCACTGGATTGGATGAATTCTCATTCATTACAGTGTATGTAGCTGGAGCTGCAATGGCTTCACTTAGCAGCACTCACACAGATTTCAATCATTCTCTATACCAACCTTTATTGACCTTTTTAATATGCAAGAACCATTGAACTACTTTTCAGGCCGTAGTGAAGCCCTGCTTATAATGACTTAATCTACAGCTCAGGGTACATTAGTGTGAAAAGTAAAGTGAATAAAGAATTAATAAAATAAAAAAAGAAGATGGGATATTTCTTTTCTGACACCAACTCTGACAATTTTTCAGCAATAGTAATGAGAAAAGATAAAAATATTAAAGGTAATTAAAAAAATTTAGACAGTGAAAATTGTAGCTTTCCCTTACATTAGCAGTTAGTGATGTGGCCCCTTAGATTGGTCAGTGGGAGAAGGGTCCCTTAAACTGGTGGTCAGTAAGAAGAATTCTTCTTACATTGGAAGTCTGAGGGAAGAATGTTCCTTACATTGGTTCTCAGTGGAAACAATGATCCTTACATTGATGGTCAGTTTGAAAAATGTTCTTTACATTGGTGCTCATTGGGAAGAATGCTCCTTACATTGGAGGTCAAAGGGAATAATGCTCCTTACATTGATGGTCAGTGGGAAGAATGCCCCTTACATTGGGGATCAATGGGAAGAATGCCCCTTACATTGGTAGACAGTGGGAAGAATGCTCCTTACATTGATGGTTAGCGGGAAGAATGCTCCTTACATTGGAGGTCAAAGGGAATAATGCTCCTTACATTGCTGGTCAGTGGGAAGAATGCCCCTTACATTTGTGGCCAGTGGGAAGAATGTCCCTTACATTGGTGGTCAGTGGGAAGAATGCTCCTTACATTGGTGGTCAGTTTTAAGAATGTTCTTTACATTGGTGCTCATTGGGAAGAATGCTCCTTACATTGGAGGTCAAAGGGAATAATGCTCCTTACATTGGAGGTCAGTGGGAAGAATGCTCCTTACATTGGAGGTCAAAGGAAAGAATGGTTCTTACATTGGAGGTCAAAGGGAATAATGCTCCTTACATTGGAGGTCAGTGGGAAGAATGCTCCTTACATTGGAGGTCAAAGGAAAGAATGGTCCTTACATTGGTAGTCAGTGGGAAGAATGACCCTTATGTTGGTTGTAAGTGTGGTGAATGCTGCATACATTGGAGGTCAGTGGGAAGAATGCCCCTTACATTGGAGGTCAGAGGGAAGAAAGTTCCATAAATTGGTTCTCAGTGGGAAGAATGCTCCTTGCATTGGAGGTCAAAGGAAAGAATGGTCCTTACATTGCTAGTCAGTGGGAAGAATGACCCTTATGTTGGTTGTCAGTGTGATGAATGCTGCTTACATTGGGGTCAGTGGGAAGAATGCCCCTTACATTGGAGGTCAGAGGGAAGAAAGTTCCATAAATTGTTCTCAGTGGGAAGAATGCTCCTTACTTTGGTGGTCAATGGGAATACAGATCGCTAAAAAGATCATTGGAGTCAGTGGTATCTATTCTGAGAGTCACAAATTGCTAATTTCTCAAGGAACCCATAGTGCCCTCTGTAGGAACCCTGGTTGAGAAATGCTGCTCTATAATATATTCTGTCCAGTATTGGGAGATTATAGCCATGCACAACCATTATGCTGAGTCGGCTGTGTTTCATTCTTGTATTTAGCTGATTTCCCAGAGAAGAGCTCTTAACTGGAAGTATGGTCATCATAGACATTTTACACGACTCAATCACCCAATATCCGCATCTCTAACCCTTTATTATTTTAAGTAATGCGATGATTCCTTCTTGCAATTTCTTCCACAAGTGACCAAAAGCCCAGGCAAATCTTACTCTTCCAGCTATCACTAGCATGGGGCATATCTGATGAGGCGCTGAACAGACGCTGTCTAGTAGGTGTGCAGTGACATACTGTACAAGGATCAGCAAGATGCAACCACTGTGCAGAAACAATAATAATGTAATAAACAAATACAGTTGTACTGTAGTAGTTAATTTGTTAAATACATTCAAGATAGAGAAAACGTATATAAATATATACAGTATATATATATATATATATACACTGCTAAAAAAAATAAAAGTAACAATTTCTAATCAGAGAATAGCATCACGTCAGTGAAACTCCTGGGATGTTGATCTGGTCAGGTAAGTAGCAGAGGGGTTTGTTAATCAGTTTCAGCTGCTTAGTGGTAATGAAATTAACAACAGGTGCACTAGATGGGCAACAATGAGACGACCCCCAAAACAGGAATGGTTTTACAGGTGGAGGCCACTGACATTTTTTTCCCTACTCATCTTTTCTGACTGTTTTCCCTAGTTTTGCACTTGGCTAGGGTCAGTGTCACTACTGGTAGCATGAGGCTATACCTGGACCCTACAGAGGTTGCACAGGCAGTCCAACGCCTCCAGGATGGCACATCAATACGTACCATTGCCAGAAGGTCTCAAGAGCATGGAGGAGATTCCAGGAGACAGGCAGTTCCTCTAAGAGAGCTGGACAGGGCTGTAGAAGGTCCTTAACCCATCAGCAGGACCGGTTTCTGCTCCTTTGTGCAAGGAGGAACAGGATGAGCACTGCCAGATCCCTACAAAATGACCTCCAGTAGGCCACTGGTGTGAATGTCTCTGACCAAACAATCAGAAACAGACTTCATGAGGGTGGCCTGAGGGCCCGACGTCCTCTAGTGGCCCCTGTGCTCACTGCCCGGCACCATAGAGCTGGATTGGCACTTGCCATTGAACACCAGAATTGGCAGGTCCCCCACTGGCGTCCTGTGCTTTTCACAGATGAGAGCAGGTTCACCCTGAGCACATGTGACAGACAGGAAAGGGTCTGGAGAAGCCGTGGAGAACGTTCTGCTGCCTGTAACATGGTTCAGCATGACTGTTTTGGTGGTGGGTCAGTGATGGTCTGGGGAGGCATCTCCATGGAGGGACACACAGACCTCTACAGACTAGACAATGGCACCCTGACTGCTATTAGGTATCGGGATGAAATCCTTGGGCCCATTGTCAGAACCTACACTGGTGCAGTGGGTCCTGGGTTCCTCCTGGTGCATGACAATGCCTGGCCTCATGTGGTGAGAGTATGCAGGCAGTTCCTGAAGGATGAAGGAATTGATACCATTGAATGGCCCCCACGCTCACCTGACCTAAATCCAACAGAACACCTCTGGGTTTTTTGGAGTGTCTTTGAAATCAGTCCTCTGTAGGTCAATAATTTTCATCAAACGATGGGGCATCCTTACATTCCTAACAGATTACCCCGTCCATGTCAGCATAGAGATCCAGCAGGAGATTTTTCCCCCCTGAGATCTGATGGGTTTTACAAAGTGTTCCTTTCATTTTTTTTGAGCCGTGTATATATATAAACAAAACTTTTTTTTTTTAAGCAGTAGGGAATGGTTTGGTAATTTGTGTCCCATTGGAGAGATTTCCTGTCCTGTAGACACAACAAATCCAATCTGGGTGCAGTGTCCCCACTGGAAGATTCCGCCTTTATTCCTGTTCTGATGGCAACTTGAACGTTGCCATCAGAACAGGAATAATTGCCCGGGGGCCCCATGAGTTGTCAGTCCACCACTGGCGGGTGGTGCCTCTGCGGGACCCACACAAATATCTTCAGCCATACCACCCACATGGAGGAATTGGGGACCCGCTGGCGGGTGCCATTGATTCTAATGGCACGCCACCCGCAGTGGAAATTGCAACCGTACTGGGAACTACAGTTGGGCTGCAATTTCCCAAGCAGTGCAGGGACTTCTTCCCTGCATGTCCCGGTGCACAGGAGTCCATTCAAATGAATGGGCTCTGGTGCCTGCGCGACCACACAGATGTGAACAGGGGAAATGGTTTTATTGGCTGACTATTTACACAATTCCCCTTTAACATTGGAAATGTCCGCAGTCCCGTAATTGCATATCAAATTTTATGAGATGAATAAAGCCCTCCGGCTCCACCATGACATGGCGTCTGTAGCCAGCGGCTCTGATTCATCCCGGAGAAAGGAGAGCGCTCGGCCCCTTCCATTCGGCAGACAGGGATTCAGCGCGGCTCCCCCATTCTTCGATGATTAGGAGGGGGGTTTATTAGCGCACTTTATGGGGCGATGAGGGAGTTTGATGATTGTGTAACATGCAGCAATAACAATGTTATCTGGGACGTGGGAAGCAAAGCAATAACCCCGACTCTGGGTGGAGAAATTTTGATTGTAATTATACCTGACTGCAAACAATGAAATATTCAAATAATAATAATTTCCTCCCAGCTGCAGATATTAAAAAATCTTGCTGATCATCTCTATAAAGATCCTTCGGGAGTCGCATGATCGCAGACAGACTGCCATTCAGAATCATTTCTTGTTTGCCTCCAGGTCATGCAAAGTCTTTTCTCGTCTTGCATGAACCGCACACTTGAGATCTCCCCAGAGCGGCTCGATAATATTAAGGTCAGGAGACTGTGATGGCCACTCCAGAACAGGGGCGGACTGAACATTTGGAAACATGGGGCCCGGGGTCAGTAGGGGGCCCCATGAGATGCCCCTGGTACCTTTTTCATAGGCTTTTTTGAGTTTGGGCAAGGACACAGGGGCCCCATGATCCCCTATTGCATGGGGGCCCCATGAGTTGTCAGTCCGCCCCTGCTCCAGAACCTTTACCTTTTTCTGCTTGAACCATTGGAGGGTCGACTTGGCCTTATGCTGAGACTCATTGTGGTGCTGGAAAGTCCAAGAGTGTCCCATGTGCAGCTTTTTTTCAGAAGAATGCAAATTGTCTTCCAGTATTTTCTGATCACATTCTGCATTCATCTTGCAGTCAATTTTCACAAGATTCTTTTGCCTTAAGAGCTCACATGCCTTTGCAGCCACCACCATGCTTCACAGTGGGGGTGGTATTCTTGTCACTATATACCTTGTTGACCCCTCTCTAAACATAGTGCTTATGGTTGTGATTTTAAAGCTCGTCTCTTCACTCCATATTACAGTGTGCCTGAGGCATGTCAAGGTGTTGTCTGGCATGTTGTATCCGGCTGTTTTTTTTGTGGCATTGGCACAGTAAAGGCTTCTTTCTGGCAACTTGACCATGCAGCTCATTTTTATTCAAGTATCTTCATATTGTGCTCCTTAAAACAACCACACTGTCTTTTTCCAGAGCAGCCTTTATTTCTCATGAGGTTACCTGTGGGTTTTTCTTTGTATCCTGAACAATTATTCTGGCAGTTGTGGCTGCAATTTTTCTTGCTCTACCTAACCTTGGCTTAGTATAAGGAGATCCCTGAACTTTCCACATCTTAATAAGTGATTGAACAGTACTGACTGACATATTCAAGGCTTTGGATATCATTTTATATTCTTTTCCATCTTCATATAGTTCTATTACCTTGTTACGCAGGTCTTTAGACAGTTCTTTTCTGCTCCCCATGGCTCAGTATCTAGCCTGCTCATTGCATACACTACTGCTCATATGACATAGTAAAAGGCCAATCACAGCAGCATTTTACCACGTGATCATCTGTGTCCAGTCACAGCTGACCACCATGTAAATACACTTGTCAGTTATCGGCAGTACTTAGCGTGAGGAAAGTACTGCCAGTAACCAGCAACTGTCAAAGCAGACATCAGTGCCACATATCAATGCAGCATCATCAGTGCCTCCTCATCAATGCCCATCAGTGCAGCCTATCAGCGCCTATCAGTGCTGCCTATCAGCACCTATCAGTGCTGCCTGTCAGTGCCCATTAGTGCTGCCTGTCAGTGCCTATCAGTGCCGCCTCATCAGTGCTGCCTATCAGTGCCACCTCATCAGTGCCCATCAGTGCTGCCTATCAGTGCCCATCAGTGCCACCTCATCAGTGCCCATCAGTGCTGCCTATCAGTGCCCATCAGTGCTGTCTGTCAGTGCCCATCAGTGCAGCCTATCAGTGCCCATCAGTGTTGCCTATCAGTGCCCGTCGGTGCCGCCTCATCAGTGCCCATCAGTGCCCCTCATCAGTGCCCATCAGTGCTGCCTATCAGGCCCATCAGTGCCGCCTCATCAGTGCCCATCAGTGCTGCCTATCAGTGCCGCCCCATCAGTGCTGCCTGTCAGTGCCTATCAGTGCTGCCTATCAGCGCAGTGCAGCCTCATCAACGCACATCAGTGAAGGAGAAAAATTACCTGCTTGCAAAATGTTTTAATAGAAACCCAAACATTTTTTTCAAAATTTTCACTATTCTTTCGTTTATAGTGCAAAAAATAACACCCCCCCCCCCCAGCGGTAATTAAATACCACCAAAAGAAATCTCTATGTGTGTGAAAAAAATGATAAAAATGTCATATGAGTACAGTGTTGCATGACGGCGCAATTGTCATTCAAAGTGCGACAGCGCTGAAAATTGGCCTGGGCAGGAAGGGGGTGAAAGTGCCCGGTAGGCAAGGGGTTAAATAAAAGACATATTTTCAATATCATTGCCCAAATTTCCCCATTTCTGCCAGGGGATGCAAACGTTTGAGCACAACTGTAGTGTGAAAACAGATTGTACAGATTGTATGATGTGCGGCTTCAATGCTCTGTGTCTTTGACCCAGAACAAGCATGCAGCAAGTGACGTATCTGACTACATCTTCTAGCTCAGAACAGAGTGAAACCAGAGGATCACTATGACAGACGATTATCATTGGCCGGCGTCCTCCATATTTTTCTCCTCGAAGGTTTCCTAGAAAGGATTGGGAGTAGAGGCGAGGGGTGAGGATTCTGCACGTTCGCCATAAACAGAAGGATAATCCCCTCTGTAAGAAACATTCATTTCCAGCGATATCTGTGCACGAGACGGCCGGCTTAGAAACAGAATCATCACGAAGGAATTTGCTGAATGTAAACGGCCAGGGATGGGGCTCATACATCAAACGCATGGCACTGCGGTCATATCTGTAACGGCACATCGCTATCCCTCTCCCAGAATTCCTTTCCATATATTTCAGTCTCGGGAGGGACGGCGTTGGGAATAGATACACCAATCGCATTCCCTGTCCATGTAGGTAGTGAGATCCGATCGTTCCCATCATCGAATCAATAATTCTGCCATGGAAGGATCCAGGGGCGGACTGACAACTCATGGGGCCCCCGGGCAATAGGGGATCATGGGGCCCCTGTGTCCTTGCCCAAACTCAAAAAAGCCTAAGAAAAAGGTACCAGGGCATCTCATGGGCCCCCCTACTGACCCCGGGCCCTCGGGCGGTGCCCGAGTTTCCAAATGGTCAGTCCGCCCCTGGAAGGATCTCTTCTGCTCCCACAATCCTCCTTCCTCTCCGGTGGAGGCGGATCGCTCTATTCTTCTGTATAATAACGATTGACAATTTGATGTGAACACAGGTCAGGTGTAATGCGTTGGCCAATCACAGTGCGTGATGATGTCACAAGGGGGCGGGGTAACCCCACCCAGGTAGCCCCACCCAGGTAACCCCACCCTCTTGTGACATCATCACAGTATTTAAGAACTGTCATTGTGGCGCAGCTGTCAGTCAGCGTCAAGAGCGGAGCGTTTTTTTTTCTGTTCTTTTTTTGGGTCGGCGGTGGTGGTGGGCATCATGATTGACGTTGGATTTACTTCGGGGGGGCATTTTTTAAATTTTTGTTTTTAATAAAGAACTTGTCAAAGAATGTCTATTGTCATTTTTTACTACATTTTTTTTTTGTGAATGGGTAGCGGTAAAATGTAGGGCTCTTTTTGCTGTTTTTAGTGCATTTTTTAAAATGAATTTCTGATGCATTTCTGGTGCGTTTTCTGGATGCCTGTCTCCCAGAATGCATCTGTGAAATATGGATGTATGACTCCAAAAACGCTCCAAAAACACAACCACGGTGTGTTTTTGATGCTTTTTTTGCGTTTGTGACATGTTTTCCATTAATTTCAATGGAATTGCAGCATGCAGGACTTTTCAAAATGCACAGAACGCACAGCTTAGTGGAGTGAAGAGCAGCCATTATATTGCGTCAGCTCCGCCCCATAGCAGACATACTGCTACAGGGTGGCAGCTGTGCACAAAATCACACCTATATATATATATATATATATATACACACACACACAGTATAGATATATATGTGTGTGTGTGTGTGTGTGTGATATTGCATTTCTAGGTAGGGGGCGCCCTACCCACACTGCGGCTGTCAATCACTGGGTCCCGTCCGATGATTAATCACCAGCGCCCGATGATTGTCGAAGATCTCCGACAGGGGGGAGAACTGTTAGTTAAAGTGGAGTTCCACTCAACCTATAAAAAAAAAAGTCAGCAGCTACAAGAACTGTAGCTGCTGACTTTTAAAAAACAGCCACTTACCTGTCCCTCGGTCCCGTGGTGTGTCCCCCCAGCCCGTTTCATCAGCTGTCCTGTATTCCAGGAGGACGGCATCTTCAGTGTGGGCACCGGCTGTGATAGCTTGCGGCTTCACAGCCAGGCACCCACTGCGCATGCGCGAGTAGCGCTGCGCTTCGTGAATGGTACCGTAGTCTTCTGGGACCTGTCACGTGTCCCAAAAGACTACAGGGAGGGAGGGAGGACACCTTCTGTTTCCGATCGCCTACGATCGGACTGGAAGTGGGAGCGGGTACCTGTCAAATTCGGGTACCCGCTCCCCAAAGGTGCCAATCCTTAATGGGGTGCGGGGGAGCAGTCCTTAAAGCAGAACTTCCCCTTTTGGGTGGAGCTCCGCTTTAACAAAATAGTTCTCCTCCCTGTCAGCTCCTGCACACAGCTTTGCATGGCTCTGCATAGCACAGCCATGCAAAGCAGTGTGCTTACAGTGAACACAGAACATTGTTAAAAACAGCACACAGCACACTGTTAACCCTTTGATCTCCCCAGATGTTAACCCCTTCCTGCCCTGTGTCATTAGTACAGTGTCAGTGCTTTTTATTAGCACTGATCACTGTATTGGTGTCACTGGGGATGTCAGCGACACCAAGTCAGTTCCATCCCAGTCTCAGAATGCCTGCTGCAGTCCCGCTATAAGTCGCTGATCTCTGCCATTACTAGTAAAAAAGTTTTTTAAAAAGCCCAGTATACATACCACCATTGGTAGACGGTATAACTCTGGATCAACTGTGGGTGTAGGATTATAACTTTTTTTTTTTTTTATTGAACTGGATGGACTTTTGTCTTTTTTCAGCCAGACTAACTATGTTGCTATGTAATGTAAACCAATTAATTTAGACGTACTGGGATTTTGTTTTTTGTAAAGACATGGAGCAGAATACATTTTGGCCTATATTTATGAGGAAATTAGATTTTTTTAATTTTTTTTACTGGACATGTTTAATAGCAACAAGTCAAAAATATTGTTTTTTTTCTCAAAACTATCAGACTTTTTTTGTAGCGCAAAAAATAAAAAACGCACAGGCGATCAAATACCACTGAAAGAAAGCTCTATTTGTGGGGAAAAAAGGACATAAATTAAATTCGGGTGCAGCGCTGACCGCGCAATTGTCAGTTAAAGTAATGCAGCGCCGTAACACAAAAAATGGCCTGGCCAGGAAGGGGGGGGGAATCCTCTGGAGGGCAAGAGGTTAAGGGAAATATTTTTATTACGTTTATCTTGCATTTTTTGGCAAAAAAACAAAAGGCACCAGTATGGGTTGCACAGTGGCTAAATGGGTAGCACTTCTGCGTGGCAGTATTAGGGTTGTTGGTTCGAATCCCAACCACAGCACCACCTGCTTGGAGTTTGCATGTTCTCCCTATGCCTGTGGGACCTTAGATTGTACACCCCTTGAGGGTTAGGGACTGATGTGAATGTATAATATGTGCTATATTGCCAAAAGTATTGGCTCCACCCTCCAAATCATGTGATTCAGGTGTTCCAATCACCTCCATGGCCACAGGTGTATAAAATCATCACCTAGGCATGCAGACTGCTTCTACAAACATTGGTGAAAGAATGGGTCGCTCTCAGGAGCTCAGTGACTCCAAGCGTGGTCCCGTGATAGGTTGTCACCTGTGCAATAAGTCCATCCGTGACATTTCCTGGCTACTAAATATTCCACGCTCAACTGTTAGTGGGATTATAACAAAGTGGAAGCAACTGGGAACAACAGCAACTCAGCCACTAAGTGGTAGGCCACGTCACATGACAGAGCGGGGTCAGCGCATGCTGAAGCGCACAGTGCGCAGAAGTCGCCAACTGTCTGCAGAGTCAATAGCTAAAGACCTCCAAACTTGGTGTGGCCTTCAGATTAGCACAACAACAGTGCGTAGAGAGCTTCATGGAATGGGTTTCCATGGCTGAGCAGCTGCAGCTGCATCCAAGCCTTACATCACCAAGTGCAATGCAAAGCGTCGGATGCCGTGGTGTAAAGCACGCTGCCACTGGACTCTGGAGCAGTGGAGACGTGTTCTCTGGAGTGACCAATCACACTTCTCCATCTGGCAATCCGATGGACGTGTCTGCATTTGGCAGTTGCCAGAACAGTACTTGCCCGACTGCATTTTGCCAAGTGTAAAGTTTGGTGGAGGGTGGATTATGGTGTGGGGTTGTTTTTCAGGGGTTGGGCTTGGCCCCCTAGTTCCAGTGAAGGGAACTCTTAAGGTGTTAGCATACCAAGACATTTTGGACAATTTCATGCTCCCAACTTTATGGGAAGAGTTTGGGGATGGCCCCTTCCTGTTCCAACATGACTGTACACCAGTGCACAACGCATGGTCCATAAAGACATGGAGGAGCCAGTTTGGGGTGGAGGAACTTGACTGTCCTGCACAGAGTCCTGACCTCAACCCCATAGAACACCTTTGGGATGAATTAGAGCGGAGACTGTGAGCCAGGTCTCCTCCCCCGACATCAGTGCCTGACCTGACAAATGTACTTCTGGAAGAATGGTCCAACCTTCCCATAGACACCCTCCTAAACCTTGTGGACGGCCTTCCCAGAAGAGTTGAAGCTGTTATAGCTGCAAAGGGCGGGGCCAACTCCATATTGAACCCTACGGACTAAGGCTGGGGGGCCATTAAAGTTCATGTGCGTGGAAAGGGCGGGGCCAACTCAATATTGAACCCTACGGACTAAGACTGGGGGGCCATTAAAGTCCATGTGCTTGTAAAGGCCGGCCGACCAATACTTCTGGCAATATAGTGTATATGTAAAGCGTTGCGTAAGTTGAAGGCGCTATATAAGTACCTGAAATAAATAATAATAATAATAATAAATAATGAAAGGGCCCTAAAAGTCTTGTATGCTAGATTTTTGGTGCATGTTTAAAAAGCGCACCAGGAATGCATCACCCTATTTTAAATGAATCAAAAATCCATAAAAAACACACTGCGTGTGTTTTTGGTGCTCTGTTTGAGTCACTTGTCCATGTTTCAGAGGTATATGAAAGCACAAGCACCAAAAAAGCATTAAACGCATCAAAAAAGCATCAAAAACACACATGTGTTGTTACTGCATTTTTTTCAATGGCCCTTTTGGGGAATCAAAATAATATCTGATTCTAACAGATATCACATTGTGGCATTTTGATGGTAACAATTTGCATCTCTTCCCTGAATAATGACTTTTTCTTCTATGTTTCAGGTGTGTACTGCAATGGGGTGTTTGACCAGGTTGCCTGCTGGCCGTTCTCCCCTCCCGGTAATGTGTCGGTGGCCTGTCCCTGGTATCTGCCCATGAGGGATGACGGTACGGAGTCTGAATAAAGCACATCAGTGTATTCGCTGATTTTGTCTATTTTATATTTTGATGTGTATTTTCATGATCTGAGGTCAGATGACATGTATATCAGTTGGGGCACATTTATACCTGCTGCCTCTCTGAATAGCGATCCGCAATCGATCACTTTTTAGAGGGCAGTTGGAAGGTGATATGTCACCTGCTTACCGCTCGCTGTAACATTGAAAGGGCCACGCCATACCACCGTTCTGCAAGCAGGGGCGGACTGACCATTCGAGCACTCGGGCACTGTCTGAGGGCCCAGGGTCAGTAGGGGGCCCCATGAAATGCTCCTGGTACCTTTTTTATAGGCTTTTTTGAGTTTGGCCAAGGACACAGGGGCCCCATGATCCCCTATTGCCCGGGGGCCCCATGAGTTGTCAGTCTGCCCCGTCTCCAAGTGTGTTTGTCGGGCAGTTATGACGCGGTCACATCCACTTGCATTCTGCGGCGGTACTGTATGACATGTAGCATAATTTTATTCTGCAGACGCAAAGTGAATCATCAGGGCGGTGGCATTTGTGCAATCCCTTCGGCTGCTGTTGTGGTTTAAGGGGCGCTTTAAACCCGTGGCCTTTTTTTTACCGCCCTGAATGAGTGAGCTCTAGAAGTCAATGTTAATCATGACTGGATGACATTCAGTTTTCTCTGTGTTTCATATATTATAAACAATTGGCAAATTTTTTTCATCCTTTATAAC
The DNA here is from genome assembly GCF_062004578.1 of Staurois parvus. Classification (NCBI taxonomy): domain Eukaryota; kingdom Metazoa; phylum Chordata; class Amphibia; order Anura; family Ranidae; genus Staurois; species Staurois parvus. The sequence goes on from NW_028318837.1 coordinate 430,642, forward strand.
AACTCAGTGCTGCTGATCGCCTTCAGCCTCTTGGCAGTCACTTCCAGACTACAGACACTCCAGCAATGGCTGTATGGCAATTCTCAGGGTGGGCACTGATGGTGACAACAGTGGACCATGTCTGTGTAATGTGTACTGAAATGGCCATTGGGCCACCTGGGCAGGGGTGGACTGACCATTGGGGAACTCGGGCACTGTCCGAGGACCCAGGGTCAGTAGGGGGCCCCATGAGATGTCCCTGGTACCTTTCATAGGCTTTTTTGGGTGTGATTTGAGTATGGTTGAGGACACAGGGACCCCATGATCCCCTATTGCCCGGGGGCCCCATGAGTTGTCAGTCCACCCCTGCACCTGGGATTAGGTAATGAAAGCTGAAGATTTTAAAAGTTAAAAAGAAATGGCCCTGAAATGATGTGATTGGTGATCAGTGATTGGGCTTACAGATCAATGGACGGTTCATCAAGGTAAAGTCTGGGGTCTGATGAGGTGCTGCGGACTGTGAGTGACCGCCAGCACCGAGGGGTGTGCAAGTCCTGGGGGCTCATCATTGGTTGATGTGATGACATGCAAAGGAGGAGTGGCCAACCAATGCTGCTATATTTAAAGACCTGCACATGTCACTTGGCAGTTCTATTGAGACTCCATGAAGACAATGTTTAGTTCATTGGATCTGTCCCCATAAATGGTCCGAATCATGAGACCCCAGAGATGGCGTGAGCCAGGGGCGGACTGACCATTTGGAAACTCGGGCACTGCCCGAGGGCCCAGGGTCAGTATGGGGCCCCATGAGATGCCCCTGGTACCTTTTTCATAGGCCCCATGATCCCCGATTGCCCGGGGGCCCCATGAGTTGTCAGTCCGCCCCTGGCGTGAGCCTCTTCTCCTCTCCGGGCGCGGTGACCCGTATACATCTGTGTACATCCCATGTCTGTTCTCTCTTCATGTTTGAAGGTCGGCAATCTATTTCCAGCTTTCTCCTTCAGGGGATCATGTGACCGTGTACTGACCCGCCGATCTCCCGCTTACATCACATACAGAATAATTACAGGCAGCATAAATTTCCATACAGAAGGAAATAAAATATTTATATTGAAAATGACACGTGTTCTCCAGATGTATGGAGTCCGATCACTTCACCTCCGGAGGAAATGCCGGGAAATACATCTACACTGCGCCAAAGTATCATTTACAGCGAGAAATATTCCAGAGAAGAGCCTGTGAGGGCAAAATTCACCTAAATATGCTATATATATCAGGAGTGACATCACCGATCCCCAGATATAAGTTATATTACACGGGAGTGACATCACCGCTCTCCAGATATAAGATATATTATACGGGAGTGACATCACCGCTCTCCAGGTATAAGTTATATTATACGGGAGTGACATCACCGCTCTCCAGATATAAGATATATTATACGGGAGTGACATCACCGCTCTCCAGATATAAGATATATTATACAGGAGTGACATCACCGCTCTCCAGATATAAGATATATTATACGGGAGTGACATCACCGCTCTCCAGATATAAGATATATCATACGGGAGTGACATCACCGCTCTCCAGATATAAGATATACGGGAGTGACATCACCGCTCTCCAGATATAAGATATATCATACGGGAGTGACATCACCGCTCTCCAGATATAAGATATATTATACAGGAGTGACATCACCGCTCTCCAGATATAAGATATATTATACGGGAGTGACATCACCGCTCTCCAGATATAAATTATATTATACGGGAGTGACATCACCGCTCTCCAGATATAAATTATATTATACAGGAGTGACATCACCGCTCTCCATATATAAGATATATTATACGGGAGTGACATCACCGCTCTCCAGATATAAGTTATATTACACGGGAGTGACATCACCGCTCTCCAGATATAAGATACATTATACGGGAGTGACATCACCGCTCTCCAGATATAAGATATATTACACAAGAGTGACATCACCGCTCTCCAGATATAAGATATATTACACGGGAGTGACATCACCGCTCTCCAGATATAAGATATATTATACGGGAGTGACATCACCGCTCTCCAGATATAAGATATATTATACAGGAGTGACATCACCGCTCTCCAGATATAAGATATATTACACAGGACTGACATCACCGCTCTCCAGATATAAGTTATATTATACGGGAGTGACATCACCGCTCTCCTGATATAAGATATATTACACGGGAGTGACATCACCGCTCTCCAGATATAAGATATATTACACGGGAGTGACATCACCGCTCTCCAGATATAAGATATATTACACGGGAGTGACATCACCGCTCTCCAGATATAAGATATATTATACGGGAGTGACATCACCGCTCTCCAGATATAAGATATATTATACAGGAGTGACATCACCGCTCTCCAGATATAAGATATATTATACAGGAGTGACATCACCGCTCTCCAGATATAAGATATATTATACAGGAGTGACATCACCGCTCTCCAGATATAAGATATATTATACGGGAGTGACATCACCGCTCTCCGGATAGAAGTTATATTATACGGGAGTGACATCACCGCTCTCCGGATATAAGATATATTATACGGGAGTGACATCACCGCTCTCCAGATATAAGATATATTATACAGGAGTGACATCACCGCTCTCCAGATATTAGATATATTATACAGGAGTGACATCACCGCTCTCCAGATATAAGATCTATTATACAGGAGTGACATCACCGCTCTCCATATATAAGATCTATTATACAGGAGTGACATCACCGCTCTCCATATATAAGATATATTATACAGGAGTGACATCACTGCTCTCCAGTCATATTACACACTCGAAGGACATGTTGCTCCCTGGCAGTCAGCGGTGATAGGGTGACACCAGGATGGGGTCACATTTGATTCCCAATCAGTGTAAATGAGGAAATCTATATATGGATCGGCTCGTTATACATAATAGGGAGGCCGGTGTCGGGATCATTTCTTCCGGCAGACAAATAGCTATGATATCAGTACATGTCACAATGATGGATTCCTTGGTCGCTCTTGGATGGAGACATCAGAATATTCGTCTGTCAGCAGATGGAGATCTCACAGATGCATTTCATGGGGCAAAGAGTGACCAATCAGAAAACATCTTGTTTTCTGTTCTAATAAACCGAAATAATAAACTGGTCAGATAATGCGACATGAGGGACGGCGAGAAGACTTTCTGTTCCTGGGGTCTCCATGCCTCGCCAGTCTGCTTTAATATGTCATATCCGCCACTAGAGGCAGCAGAGTACAGGCACGGTGCGCCTCTTGCTGACTGTCCCATATAGCCATTATGAAGCCAAGGAAGAGTCTCACTTCTTCTGCTGCATTACCATTAATGGAAGATAAGATCCATTTGTAAAGGTCCTGGCAGGTGGGCAGAGCCTCTGATAATTGGGGTAAAAGTCCAGAACGTTCATTAAAGTGGGACAGCACTACATCTGCGCACCACAAATCAAAGATGCATTTTCATTCATTGTTATTATTCAAAGCAAACTCCCCCATCCATCCATATCTCCATGCTATATTTTGCTGAGAAATCATTTTGAAAAACACCCCCTGGCATTCCTGGCAGTGGCCATCTTGAGTAAGGGCAGGTGATTTATGTAGCATTGTATTATTATTATTTATTATTATTATTATACAGGATTTATATAGCGGCAACAGTTTGCACAGCGCTTTACAAAATGAAGGTAGACATTACAGTTACAATACAATTTGGTACAAGAAGAAACAGAGGGGCCTGATCCTGGGAGCTTACAATCTAGGAGGAAGGGTTGAGTGATACAAAAGGTAATAGTTGTGGGGGGGATGAGCTGATGGAGGAAATAAATGGCGGTTTACTAGGTAGAAGCAGGATAGACTTCTTGAAAGAGAAAGGTCATAGATCATCTAAAGGTGGATAGATTAGGAGACAGCCGGAGAGGTTGGGGTAGAGAGTTCCATAGGATGGGAGAAGCTCGGGAGAAGTCCTGGAGGTTACACGGGAGCTAGAGAGCAGAAGGTCTTGGGAGGATCAAAGAGAGTGGTTTGGTTGATATTTTGAGACCAGGTTGGTGATGTAGTTGGGGCAGAGTTGTGGATGGCTTTGTAAGTTGTTGTTAGTTTTTTGAATTTTATTCATTGAGCCAGTGGAGGGATTGGCAGAGAGGGGATGGTGGACACTGAATGGAGGTCAGTGGAGGGATTGGCAGAGAGGGGTGGAGGACACTGAATGGAGGTCAGTGCAGGGATTGGCAGAGAGGGGTGGAGGACACTGAGTGGAAGCCAGTGGAGGGATTGGCAGAGAGGGTGGAGGACACTGAATGGAGGTCAGTGGAGGGATTGGCAGAGAGGGATGGAGGACACTAAGTGGAGGCCAGTGGAGGGATTGGCAGAGAGGGGTGGAGGACACTGAATGGAAGCCAGTGGACGGATTGGGAGAGAGGGTGGAGGACACTGAATGGAGGTCAGTGGAGGGATTGGCAGAGAGGGATGGAGGACACTAAGTGGAGGCCAGTGGAGGGATTGGCAGAGAGGGGTGGAGGACACTGAATGGAGGTCAGTGGAGGAATTGGCAGAGAGGGGTGGAGGACACTGAATGGAGGTCAGTGGAGGAATTGGCAGAGAGGGGTGGAGGACACTGAATGGAGGTCAGTGCAGGGATTGGCAGAGAGGGGTGGAGGACACTGAGTGGAAGCCAGTGGAGGGATTGGCAGAGAGGGGTGGAGGACACTGAATGGAGGTCAGTGGAGAGATTGGCAGAGAGGGATGGAGGACACTAAGTGGAGGCCAGTGGAGGGATTGGCAGAGAGGGGTGGAGGACACTGAATGGAAGCCAGTGGAGGGACTGGCAGAGAGGGGTGGAGGACACTGAATGGAAGCCAGTGGAGAGATTGGCAGAGAGGGGTGGAGGACACTGAGTGGAAGCCAGTGGAGGGATTGGCAGAGAGGGGTGGAGGACACTGAGTGGAAGCCAGTGGAGGGATTGGCAGAGAGGGGTGGAGGACACTGAGTGGAGGCCAGTGGAGGGATTGGCAGAGAGGGGTGGAGGCCAGTGGAGAGATTGGCAGAGAGGGGTGGAGGCCAGTGGAGAGATTGGCAGAGAGGGGTGGAGGACACTGAGTGGAAGTCAGTGGAGAGATTGGCAGAGAGGGATGGAGGACACTGAATGGTTAGTGAGGTGGATGAGCCTGTCAGCAGTATTCACGATGGACTGGAGGGGGGATAGCCTATGTAAAGGTAAGCCAATGAGGAGGGAGTTGCAGGAATCCATCTGCCCTTTTATCATTAAAACCTATCCTTGGGCTCATGTCAGTGACTAGGCCTAGGCTGAGATATGCCTAGGCTAAGATGATGTCATCAGTCTGCTGCAGGCAGGAGAAAGTATTTCCTCAGTCCCCCCCCCCCTCCCGTGATAAGGCTGTACAATGAAACTTTGCATAGTGGAGAGTCTACAGCAAGGGCTGATTTGTGACATCTGTGAACTCAGCCTAGAATTACACAGGCATCAGGATCATAGTCCGGGAAGTACATGGTGACCGTGGTTGATGCCTGAACAAAGATGGCACCATGCTTCTGAAGGGAAAATCAGATGAAGACATTGTCGGGGGAGTACTGTGATCACTGAGAGAGGTAATAGATATCGGAAGTTTTACAATGAAACGCGGCACTAAAATTGGAAGTTTATATCTGATGACAGGTCCACTTTGATGTCCCGGTTTTCTGCTGTCACATTAGCGGGGTACAATAGTTCTGGGGGCAAGGTACATGCGACTCATCTATGTCTGCGTGCTTTGTTGCAGGGAGCACTGGCTACGCATACAGGCTCTGCACCGACAATGGGACTTGGCAGTGGGATGAGAACAGATCCGAGGTTTGGCGCGATGTCACGGAATGTTCTGCAAAAATTAACTCCATACCGGTGAGTCTGACATGTTTCTCTTTTGCCTTAATCCTGGGATTACTCCAAGCTGTAGACGTGTTATATGTCCAAACCCCAGCACAGCACAGACCACGCCACGGACACCGCAGGCGACATACCAGACACCAAACTACAAAATCATTGTCAGTATTAATATAAGCGGAATGAGCAGATCAGTTCATCAGGACCATCAATCATTGGCAGGCAAGGGACCCCCACGCTGCAGAATAGAGCGTAGGCTGGGCCCCTGGATGTGGGCTCCAATGGGAATGTGGAGGAATATTGGGCAGGATTTCCCACCCACTGTAATGTTATTGGTCTAATGACAAAATAAAACATTTATTATTACTATAATAAATGCTGAAGCTGAACTCCGGGCAGATATAAAAAATCATTAACACATCATAATATATCCGGTCCGAGCATGTAGGCCCTTTACAGAATCATCTAGAGGGGGTGACTGGGGACAAAGAGAAGGCAAAGGTATGAAATCCCTTCTTCAGCTCTGTGCATACAATGGAGCATGGGGGGGCTCTTGTCCATAATGGGGGGTGGTACTGACACAGCTCCAGATGATCCACATTGGCTCACAACTGATATGATCCAGAAATATTTAGACAGAATAAAGGTGAATAAAGCCCCTGGACCAGATGGCATACACCCACGGGGCCTTAAAGAATTGAGCTCTGTCATTTCAAAGCCATTGTTTCTCATTTTTAGGGACTCTTTAATGACTGGCATAGTACCACTGGATTGGTGTAAGGCCAATGTGGGGCCGATATTTAAAAAGGGGTCAAAATCTTTACCAAGTTATTATACACCTGTTAGTGTAACTTCTATAGTTGGGAAGATACTGGAGAGTTTAATAAAAGACCACATAGATGAGTTCTTGCTGGAAAAAGATATTTTAAGTAACAAACAGCATGGATTCATAACAGACAGAAGTTGTCAAACAAATCTGATTTCTTTTTATGAGGAGGTGAGCAAAACCTTGGACAGAGGGGTGGTGGTGGATGTGGTATACTTGGACAGAGGGGTGGCGGTGGACGTGGTATACTTGGACAGAGGGGTGGCTGTGGACGTGGTAGACTTGGACAGAGGGGTGGCTGTGGATGTGGTATACATGGACAGAGGGGTGGCGGTGGACGTGGTATACTTGGACAGAGGGGTGGCGGTGGACGTGGTATACTTGGACAGAGGGGTGGCGGTGGAGGTGGTATACTTGGACAGAGGGGTGGCGGTGGACATGGTATACTTGGACAGAGGGGTGGCGGTGGACGTGGTATACTTTGACAGAGGGGTGGATGTGGACGTGGTATACTTGGACAGAGGGGTGGCGGTGGACGTGGTATACTTGGACAGAGGGGTGGTGGTGGATGTGGTATACTTGGACAGAGGGGTGGCTGTGGACGTGCTATACTTGGACAGAAGGGTGGCGGTGGACATGGTATACTTGGACAGAGGGGTGGCTGTGGATGTGGTATACATGGACAGAGGGGTGGCGGTGGACGTGGTATACTTGGACAGAGGGGTGGCTGTGGACGTGGTATACTTGGACAGAGGGGTGGCGGTGGACGTGGTATACTTGGACAGAGTGGTGGCGGTGGACGTGGTATACTTGGACAGAGGGGTGGCGGTGGACGTGGTATACTTGGACAGAGGGGTGGATGTGGACGTGGTATACTTGGACAGAGGGGTGGCGGTGGACGTGGTATACTTGGACAGAGGGGTGGCGGTGGATGTGGTATACTTGGACAGAGGGGTGGCTGTGGACGTGCTATACTTGGACAGAAGGGTGGCGGTGGACGTGGTATACTTGGACAGAGGGGTGGCGGTGGATGTGGTATACTTGGACAGAGGGGTGGCTGTGGACGTGGTATACTTGGATAGAGGGGTGGCGGTGGACGTGGTATACTTGGACAGAGGGGTGGCGGTGGACATGGTATACTTGGACAGAGGGGTGGCGGTGGACGTGGTATACTTGGACAGAGGGGTGGCGGTGGACGTGGTATACTTGGACAGAGGGGTGGCGGTGGATGTGGTATACTTGGACAGAGGGGTGGCTGTGGACGTGCTATACTTGGACAGAAGGGTGGCGGTTGACGTGGTATACTTGGACAGAGGGGTGTCTGTGGATGTGGTATACATGGACAGAGGGGTGGCGGTGGACGTGGTATACTTGGACAGAGTGGTGGCGGTGGACGTGGTATACTTGGACAGAGGGGTGGCGGTGGAGGTGGTATACTTGGACAGAGGGGTGGCGGTGGACGTGGTATACTTGGACAGAGGGGTGGCGGTGGACGTGGTATACTTGGACAGAGGGGTGGTGGTGGACGTGGTATACTTGGACAGAGGGGTGGTGGTGGACGTGGTATACTTGGACAGAGGGGTGGTGGTGGACGTGGTATACTTGGACAGAGGGGTGGTGGTGGACGTGGTATACTTGGACAGAGGGGTGGCGGTGGACGTGGTATACTTGGACAGAGGGGTGGCGGTGGACGTGGTATACTTGGACAGAGGGGTGGCGGTGGATGTGGTATACTTGGACAGAGGGGTGGCGGTGGACGTGGTATACTTGGACAGAAGGGTGGCGGTGGACGTGGTATACTTGGACAGAGGGGTGGCTGTGGACGTGGTATACTTGGACAGAGGGGTGGCTGTGGATGTGGTATACTTGGACAGAAGGGTGGCGGTGGACGTGGTATACTTGGACAGAGGGGTGGATGTGGACATCTCTGGATTGAATCTGAAATTAGCAGCAACAGCTGTTTTTGTTACTTTATCTTTGATTAGACTATTCCTTTGCATCTTATTATATGTGTCTGGAGGGCTACAAGGCCTTTGCGCTCGGTGATGCCATTCAAAGTTAAAAGCACTGCCGCATGTTGCAGTAATGCCCACAACACAACAGAGTATTGGCCCCACATGTCATTATTTAGGGCCCATTCACTCTATGGCACTGGGGCAATACACGCACAGCGTTGAGTTTACCGCAGCGCACAGTAATGTGCATTCTACGCATTGGTGCAATTCACTACCATTCTGAATGGCACCCCAATGCACCCTTGCGACAGAAGTAGGTTGCATTGCAAAAAAAATGACGCATGACCCTTTTAGGAAGTGTGGAATGTCATCGGTAATCTTTTGCGTGGAATTCCGATCCTCCTCGCCATGTATGTGATCTGCTAGTTGTCTTAGCAGAGTTTACATTACATCAGTTAAATCCCAGGTACAGAATGTTCCCACATCTCCGCAAATATGGAAACATCCATTACGACCTGCAGGATCTCAGCCGGCTGTTTATGAATGTTTAAATGAAGGAATCTGTCTGTATAGAGATTGGGTTATGTGGCAGCAGAAATCAATTGCGTTGTGCTCGTCGGCTGCAATGAGAACCTGCTACCAAACTAAAAGCACTTTGACCTGCAGCAGTTCATTCTTTACATAAATGCGTTTCTGCTTCCAACAGAGCATGCAAATCAATTTTATGATACAATGGTAATTGCATTCGGGGATCTCAGAGATTAAAATATGAAAACTGCTGATTTTCCACTGCAGATTACTCAGCAACATATACATGAAAATAACTGACCTCTAGTTTCATTGGACAATCTCATTCTGACTGTGGGTAATGAATGTGTAAGGTGCTCACTCCCAGCTAAGGGGCGATAGATGCTACATCAACGACGTAGAAGTCCCTCTAATGCAAATGCAAATCTCCATCTTCTGATACAAGTTGCATGTAAAAATCATTGTAAATGTAATAAGAAATGTGGATGTGTTTTAATTGGTCGGTTGTTTCTCTGATCAGTACAAGGAAACTGCGCTGATGCTGTTACTGCGAATATGTTACACGGTTGGCTATTCCATTTCCCTGGGGACCCTGGTGGTGGCGCTCTGCATCCTCCTTGCCTTCAGGTCAGTATATCCTACAGCCAGAGGTAGAACTTTATATCATCTTCTTCTCACCTCCCAGGCGTCACTGTAAATGTGGCCCCATAGTGGAGGCCGATATTATTCTGAAATGAGAGATCAACCCTGCAGAATACTAATTGCTGTGTGAACTGTGAGAACATTAATTTACTCTAATTATCTGCCAGATGCTATTTCCACCTGGATAAATCACCCGGAATCCACCTTGTACCAGCGAGCATGGGGTCTGATGCAGACACAGTCAGTCTCCCTTGTACAATACTTCAAGTGGAATTGTGGCTGAGCTATGGATAGTCAAAGATTTACATATTCTGAATAAGCAGTAAAAATGAAACTTTAAAACAAGCTCTTATTGACTTCTGTAGCTGTAGGCACTGTGGAGCAAATCATTCTCAAAGTCACAAATCTTAATAAGTGGTAAAAAGAAAACTTTAAAACAAGCCCTTATGGACGTTTGTAGCTGTAGGCTCTGTGGAGCAAATCATCCTCAAAATTACAAATCTTAATAAGCAGTAAAAAGAAAACTTTTAGGCACTTTGGAGCAACTCATTCTCAAAATCACAAATCTTAATAAGTTGTAAAAAAGAAAATAAAAAAAAGCCTTTGTAGCTGTAGGCACTGTAGAGAAAATCATCCTCAAAGTCACAAATATTAATAAGCAGTAAAAAAAACAAGTTCACAACAGGGGCGGACTGACAACTCATGGGACCCCCAGGCAATTGGCGATCATGGGGGCCCTGTGTCCTTGCCCACACTCAAAACACACCCAAAAAAGCCTATAAAAGGTACCAGGGGCATTTTATGGGGCCCCCTACTGACCCCGAGCCCTCGAGCATTGCCCGAGTGCTCGAATGGTCAGTCCGCCCCTGGTTCACAATGACCTCTGTAACTGTAGGCACTTTGGAGCAACTCCTCAAAAATCACAAATCTTAACAAGTGTTAAAAAGAAAACTTTAAAACAAGCCCCTGATTGATTTTTGTAACTGTAGGCACTGTGAAGAAAATCATTCCTAAAATTACAAATCTTAATGATCAGTAAAAAGAAAACGTTAAAACACGACCTTATTGACCTCTGTAGCTGTAGGCACTGTGGAGCAAATCATTCTCAAAATCAAAAATATTAAATATTCAGTAAAAAGAAAACTTTAAAAGAAGCCATGGACCTGGGAGTCATTGCCAGGAGGTAGAATGGTGCCACTGCCGGAAGGGGAATGGAGTCACTGCTGGCAGGGAGAATGGAGTCACTGCTGGGAGGGTGAATGGAATCACTGCTGGGAGGGTGAATGGAGTCACTGCTGGGAGGGTGAATGGAGTCACTGCTGGGAGGGGAATGGAGTCACTACTGGGGGGGGGGGGGTGGAGTCAATGCTGGGAGGGAGAATGGAGTCAATGCTGGGAGGGAGAATGGAGTCACTGCTGGGGGGGGGGGGGGGAATGGAGTCACTGCTGGGAGGGGGTATGGAGTCACTGCTGGGAGGGAGAATGGAGTCACTGCTGAGGGGGGGAATGGAGTCACTTCTGGGAGGGGAATGGAGTCACTGCTGGGGGGGGGATGGAGTCACTGCTGGGAGGGGAATGGAGTCACTGCTGGGGGGGGGGGATGGAGTCACTGCTGGGGGGGGGAATGGAGTCACTGCTGGGAGGGGGAATGAAGTCACTGCTGGAAGGGAGAATGGAGTCACTGCTGGGAGGGGGAATGGAGTCACTGCTGGGAGGGGGAATGGAGTCACTGCTGGGGGGGGGGGAGTATGGGGCGCTAAGCTGCTAAGTTACTGATAGGAGGGGGAGCTGAGATGCTGCGTCACTGCTGGGAGGGGGAATGGAGTCACTGCTGGGGGGGGGGGAGTATGGGGCGCTAAGCTGCTAAGTTACTAATAGGAGGGGGAGCTGAGATGCTGCGTCACTGCTGGGAGGGGGAGCAGGGAGAATCTTCAGCTGATCTGACATTTGAACAAGCAAGATGTGAATGTTTCCTACTGAGCGCAGTGATACTTCACAAGTCTGTACGGAGAACAAACCGGAACAAGCAGATAATGAATGTGACCTCCAGTCCATCTTTGCACCTCCAGACCTCCACTATGAACGTTGTCATAAATGCGATCTATCAGTGCGTCTCTCTGCCGATCGCCGACATTCATAGGATGGGACGATCTTTTTATCATGAACACATTTCTGCTCTTTTCCAGGAAGCTTCACTGCATGAGAAATTACATCCACATCAACCTCTTCGCCTCGTTCATTATGCGAGCGATGGCGGTTCTGGTAAAAGACATCGTGGAGAACACCAGCCATACGGTGCCGAGTCCCACCGACGAGGACGGCTGGAGGTCCAGATTAAATGTGAGTGTGACTCCTGCCTGGTGTGCGGTGCGATCTCTGTGCCTGCTAAAGATATTCCACGTTAAAGGGGGCTTCCACTTTATCCCGACTGCATAATGTGAAATAATAAGTAGAATCAACTACCTTGGGCGAAATCTCCCCATTGTGGGAGGGGCAGAGACACAAACTACTGCAGGAAATCTCACCATTGTGGGAGGGGCAGAGACACAAACTACTGCAGGAAATCTTACCATTGTGGGAGGGGCAGAGACACAAACTACTGCGGGAAATCTCACCATTGTGGGAGGGGCAGAGACACAAACTACTGCAGGAAATCTTCCCATTGTGGGAGGGGCAGAGACACAAACTACTGCGGGAAATCTCACCATTGTGGGAGGGGCAGAGACACAAACTACTGCGGGAAATCTCACCATTGTGGGAGGGGCAGAGACACAAACTACTGGGGGAAATCTCATTATTGTGGGAGGAGCAGAGACACAAACTATTGCAGGAAATCTCCCCATTGTGGGAGGGGCAGAGACACAAACTACTGCAGGAAATCTCCCCATTGTGGGAGGGGCAGAGACACAAACTACTGAAGGAAATCTCACCATTGTGGGAGGGGCAGAGACACCAACTACTGCAGGAAATCTCACCATTGTGGGAGGGGCAGAGACACAAACTACTGGGGGAAATCTCACCATTGTGGGAGGGACAGAGACACAAACTACTGGGGGAAATCTCACCATTGTGGGAGGGGCAGAGACACAAACTACTGGCAGACATCTCATCATTGTGGGAGGGGCAGAGACACAAACTACTGGCAGACATCTCATCATTGTGGGAGGGGCAGAGACACAAACTACTGGGGGAAATTCACCATTGTGGGAGGGGCAGAGACACAAACTACTGGGGGAAATCTCACCATTGTGGGAGGGGCAGAGACACAAACTACTGCAGAAAATCTCCCCATTGTGGGAGGGGCAGAGACACCAACTACTGCAGGAAATCTCCCCATTGTGGGAGGGGCAGAGACACAAGCTACTGCAGGAAATTCATAATTGTGGGAGGGGCAGAGACACAAACTACTGCAGGAAATCTCACCATCGTGGGAGGGGCAGAGACACAAACTACTGCAGGAAATCTCACAATCGTGGGAGGGGGAGGGGCAGGGACACAAACTACTGGGGTGTGTCTCTATTTCAATTCAGCTCAAAGAATAGACAGAAATAATAATAAAATATAACATGATGACTTTTAGTCAACTGGAATGTGGGATTTTCTTGTCAGCAACAGGAATGTTCTTTTAACTCCCATTATTGTTTTTAGGCAACATCCTCCTGTAGGGTGGTGTACATATCTCTGCATTACTTTGTTGGTGCCAATTATTTCTGGCTGCTGGTGGAAGGCATCTACCTCTACACCACCATCGTCACCGTGCTTCTGTCTGAGAGGAGAATGCTGCTCAGATATATCGCCATCGGCTGGTGTAAGTAGGCACTGCAGTGACATGTGTACATTGGATTTAGAGGAAAAGTATGACAATGAGGGTGTACAGGAAACTTGTATTTTGATTTTTTTCCCCATAAAAAGCAAAGCTTTAAAGTGGACCTGTCAGTAACTTTACAAGTCTGCATGAATAAACTCCTGACATGTCACATTATACAGTAACAGTATCAATGTTCAGAAATCTCCTCCACTTTTTATCATTAAAAACCACCCTCAAGCTGCACTTAGCGACTTGGCCTAGGCAGAGATGATGTCATCAGTCTGCTGCAGGCAGGAGTAAGCATTTCCTCAGTCTCCTCTAGCTATCGGCTTTCCACACTGTAAGTTTGTAGCAGGTCACAAGCTGAGAGGTTGCAGCAGGGGGCTGATCTGTGTCAGACATTTGTGAATACTGCCAAGAACTGCACAGGCATTGTCAGTTAGCCAGCATATTATTTCTGGAAGTAGATGGTGACCCTGGATGATGCCTGAACAAAGATGATGCCATCATTCTGGAGAGACAAGCAGATGAAGGCATTGTCAGGGGAAGTATTGTGATCTCTATGAGATGTAATAACTACATGTAAGTGTCATACAGACACATTACTTATCATAAGTGAGTAATACATACTTGAACTCTTACAATGACAGATTACAGTTGAAATTCTCCATCAGGCTTGCATTAACCTTGGATTGATTTAGGTTGGGCTATTGATTGCCAGATACAGATACGCTCTGTAGGACTGTAGCAGCACAGTGACTAAGTGGTTAGCACTTCTGCCTTGCAGCACTGGGGTCTTGGTTTAAATCCCAGCCAGTGCATTATCTGCATGGAGTTTTATGTTATCCCTGAGTTTGTGTGGGTTTCCCACACTCCAGTGACAAGATGGAAAGTTAATTGCCTCCTATCTAAACTGTTCCTAGTATGTGTATGTATGTAGAGAGGGACCTTAGATTGTAAGCTCCTGAGGGCAGGGGCTGATGTAAATGTAAAATGCTGTGTAAATCTTGGGTTCTATTTAACCACGCCTATTGTAATATTACAGCCAGACAGGAGCTCTATTATCCTGGGTGGGCGTCATATGACATCCTCTCACTGTCCACCAGATACAGCAGAATACAGATTGAAGGAACGGGCTGCTGCGCACGGCTCTGGTACCATGTGATCACTGTGACCAAGCGCAGCGATCACAGTTCTAGTAGTAAACAATGCTGTCATTGTCAACTCTGTGATTGGTCACAGCGATCACATGGTACCAGGGCCAATCATAGCGGCCCTATACATTGTGATAGCTGAGACTAATCACAGTAGTAAATTTGTAAGTCCATGAATGAAGACTTTAGGCAGGCTTACTGACTATCGCTGTAATAAAAATCCTGATCACTTC
The DNA here is from genome assembly GCF_062004578.1 of Staurois parvus. Lineage (NCBI taxonomy): Eukaryota > Metazoa > Chordata > Amphibia > Anura > Ranidae > Staurois > Staurois parvus. The sequence goes on from NW_028318837.1 coordinate 445,711, forward strand.
CCCAGAGCAGTACAGTGTCACTATGGTGACACTGTACTGCTCGGGTGACAGAATATATATATATATATATATATATATATATATATATATACCGCTAGTGCTGAGCAAACTTGGTGCTATATAAATCCTGTATAATAATAATAATTATATATATATATATATATGTTTTTATATATATATATTTGGCCTGCCTCGCCGCTGGCTATCCCCGCTTCAGTCGATCTTGAATACGGCTGCCAGACTCATCCACCATACCAACCGCTCCATCTCCGCCACCCCCCTCTGCCAATCCCTCCACTGGTTTCCGATTGTGCAACGGATCAAATTCAAAATCCTAACACTGACGTACAAAGCTGTCCACCATACTGCCCCGAACTAGATCACTGACCTAATATCCAAGTACCGCCCAACACGCACACTCCGCTCCTCACAAGACCTCCTTCTCTCTAGTTCCCTGGTCTCCTCCTCCCATGCCCGCCTCCAGGACTTCTCCAGGGTGTCACCCATCCTCTGGAACTCCCTGCCCCAACCCATCAGATTATCACCTACTCTCCTCTCCTTTAGGAGCACCCTGAAAACCCATCTCTTCAGGGAAGCCTACCCCACCCCCTGCTAACTTGCCGACCTCCTCCTCTCTTCCTACCACCCCATCCCCCACAGCTATCTCCTCCTGTGCCACCATCCCCTCCCTCTTAGATTGTAAGCTCGAAAGAGCAGGGCCCTCGATCCCCTCATGTTTTGCATTGTATTGATATTGTTCTGTCACATGTTCTGTCCCCCTTTGTAATGTACAGCGCTGAGCGAACTATTGGAGCTTTATAAATACTGTATAATAATAATAATAATAATAATATATATATATATAATTTTTTTTATGCAAAAAAAAAAAGTTTAAAAAATTGTAATTTCTTTTTCTACATACTGTTACCAGTTAGTGTCTCTGATCCCTGCCACACGAGTCATTTTGTGACACTGTACTGCTCTGGTGGGAAAAGATTAAAAAATTTTAAAAAGGAAAAAAAAAAACCTAAGAACATTATTTTATTTATTTATTTATTTTAATTTTCAGTATTTTTTCATTTTATATAGCAAAAAAATAATAAACCCAGTGGTGATTAAATAGCACCAAAAGGAAAAAGTTCTATCTGCATTTAAAAACTGATTTGGGTACAGTGTTGCATGACTGAGTAATTGTCATTCAAAGTGTGACAGCGCTGAAAGCTGAAAATTGGCCTGGGCGGGAAGGGGGTGAAAGTGTCCAGTACTGAAGTGGTTAAATATCTGAATGAATAAATAATGGATGACAGAGGAGGAGGAAGCTGGCAGAGCTTTAAAATGTTCTCCTATTTGTATGGAGGACATATTGACCTTCGCTGTATGTGCAAGCACAGGAGATGGGGGAGTCCCTGTAATTAAAGACATTACTCAACATGGAGACTTTATTATATCCCTGGCATTTCCCGTCTTCTCTCTCGGTCACCATAACATGAATATGAGGCCGGGTTCTGCTCATTAGTTGGGTCACTTGTGGCTTCCACTAAATTTTTTGAGAACGAAAAAAAATGTTTTTGTTGTTCTTTATTCAGCCAAATATCACCACATATATCACGCTACAATTGTAACTTTTCAGGCAATCGCAATTTATGAAAGAATATCACTACATTGTAACAATATTTCCTTCAAATAGATTAGGTATTAGCCGAGATCTTAAAGTGGTATTAAATCCAAGAACAAAATTTGAATATATCACACATTACCGATTCTTAGGTCTCTATCACATGGGTGTTCGGTGCATCCCCGTGCAGGCTGTCCCATTAATTCCAATTGGGATGCAGCGGCTGCATGGTCACAGCCACTGCTCTGAATGTGACATCTGTGTGGGCGCATGACCCAGCATGCATAGTGTCTGCATTTGGGACCATGCACCTACACCCCCATGGACAGGGTTGCTCTTAGAAACCACGGGGCCCCATACAGCCAACCAAACAGCCCCCCCCCCCCAAAAAAAAATGTGACATCTCAATGTGACATCTGTGTGGGTGCATGACCCAGCATGCATAGTGTCTGCATTTGGGGCCATGCACCTGTACCCCCATGGGCAAGGCTGCTGTTAGAAACCATGGGGACCCATACAGCCAACCTGAAACCCCCCCCCCCCCAAAAAAAAGGAGGGTGAAGGGGTGTATGTACAGGTTATGCATAGGAGGAGGAGAAGGGGTGTATGTACAGGTCATGCATAGGAGGAGGAGGAGGAGAAGGGGTGTATGTACAGATCATACACAGAGGGAGGAGGAGGAGGAGAAGGGATGTATGTACAGGTCATACACAGAGGGAGGAGGAGGAGAAGGGATGTATGTACAGGTCATGCATAGGAGGAGGAGGAGGGGTGTATGTACAGGTCATACACAGAGTGAGGAGGAGGAGGAGGGGTGTATGTACAGGTCATACACAGAGTGAGGAGGAGGAGGAGGGGTGTATGTACAGGTCATACACAGAGTGAGGAGGAGGAGGAGGGGTGTATGTACAGGTCATGCACAGAGGGAGGAGGAGGAGAAGGGATGTATGTACAGGTCATACACAGAGGGAGGAGGAGGAGGAGGAGGAGGGGTGCATGTACAGGTCATACACAGAGGGAGGAGGAGAAGGGATGTATGTACACTTCACAAGGAAGAGGAGGGCTTACCACTGTAAACACAATAATGTTTACTTTGCTCATCGCCAGGATCGGTCATCACAGCAATCACATGGTACAGAGCCGCTCAGATCGGCTCTGTGCGGAGTGTTTGTGAACTGAGCGTCCAAGGACAGCTCAATTCACTACCAATAACAGAAGCAGTGACAACCCAAAGATGATGTCTGCCGTGCTGTCTATACACAGTGCTGCAATAAATAAGTGTCCACCACCCTGATATTCACAAGGTGGTAGTACATTGGTTATATAAAAAGAAACAGATTTATGTACAATAATAAATTGTTAACAGCGTATAAATAAATGGCTAGATCTGAAAGAATGTATTGATAAACCTTCATTGCCGGGAAAGTGACAGATGTGATTTTGTTTTCATCTTTTTATTTAGTAATTATACAAACATCGTTAAAACATTTTCTCATACAGCATATACTTTTCTAATTTTCCTGTATTAATAAACACTTCCAATTAACCCACCCCTTCCCCCCTCCCCACCCCCCCAAACATCCCAATCTTCTCTATCTATATCCTTTCCCGTCTTTTTTATTCATCTAACTTCCTATAACATCTTAGGCTACCTCTTTTGCTCTAATTAATTAAGCATAAATTTCAGAATTTTTAAATTGCCTCCAAACATTCCACATTTTGTTGAATGATCCTATCTTATCCTCATCTACACATCTCAGTTCTTCCATACTAAAAATACCTTCCACCCTATCTATCCAATCCGCCATCTTGGGAAGCTCTGCTACTAACCAGAACTTCGGTATTAAACCTCTTGCTGTGCTAATTAGATATAATATTTTATTCATGCCTGTTCCTACATTAGGCTCAGAGGAATAGAATAAGCATTTCAGAGGGTCTCCCTGGATATTCAAATCTCTTGAATATAATAAGCTATTTCCTTCCAGTAATCCTGTATCCTCGGACAACTCCACCAAATATGACAGATGTGATTTGATGAAGATAATTGAAGCCCAACTTCGAGAGAACAAAAGATTTCCCATGCAGGGGGCTGTGACCTCATTGCATGTGCTAACTGCTCTTTTTTCCAGGGGAGAACATAAAGCTTATACTCACCCGATCCTCCGCTCCAGCGGCAAACAGTGCCTCCCCCTCTGCAATCCAGAGGTGGACTGTTCCTGACATGCTCCAGAGCAGTCTCTGGGCTTGTTGATGTCAGGAACAGTCCACTGCACAAGACCACTAGACCATGGGGAAAGGGAGGGGGGACAGAAGTTGCAGGGATGGGTCTTGTGCTAGGCAGATCGGCAGATTAGGGAACTATATTGTGCTTCTCCAACCCCCTAGACATCAATGAGCAGTTATTCCTTGCAGGGCAGGCACAGCTCTACTGCAAGGGAAAGTTTTTTTTTTTGCCCAGAGTTGGGCTTTAAGTAACTTGGAGTTGCACTCTAAAGGAACTTACTATTCAGTTCCCATGGAGCAGCAAGGAGAGGCGTATTTTAATTCCTCTGTGCGCTAATGTTTGTTCTTTTTTTTACTTGCTCCCAAAGACCTCCTAAAACGCATTGCAGGCTGTTTTTGCATTGCGCTCGTCATACAAAAAAGTCACCAACTAAAGTACAAAAGACCTTTGCAAAACCCACAATAAAAATGAATAATTTGATGTTGGAGATGCTAACGGTGGTAAACCTCAGCACACCTCTCCGCAATAATAAACGGGGAAGTGAAGGGGGAAGAGGAGGGGTGGAGAGAAGGGAGGGAGGTAAGGGGAGAAGGGGAGGGAGGTGAATGGAAAGGAGATGAGGGGGGTGGGGGAGAGAAGGGAGGGCGGTGAAGAGAAGGGAAATGAAGGGAAGGGAGGTGAGGGGAAGACTAAGAAAGGGAGGTGGGGCGTGGGAAGGGAGGTGAGGGGAGAATGGGAGGGAGGTGAGGAGAAGATGAAGAAAGGGAGGTGGGGCGTGGGAAGGGAGGTGAGGGGAATGAGGGAGGAGAAGGGAGGAAAAGAAAAGGAAAGAGAGGGAAGAGAAGGGAAGATAGGAAGAGAAGGGAAGGGAGGAGAAGGGAAAGGAGGGGAGGGGAAGGGGAGAGAAGGAAAGGGGGGTGAGGAATGAAGAGAAGTGAGTTGGGGGGGGAGAGAGGGGAAGGGTGGAGAAGGGAAGGGAGGTGAGGAGCAGAGAGGTAATAGGGGGAGAGGAGGAAGGGGAAGGAAGTGGAGTGAAGGGAAAGGAGGGAAGAAGGTAATGGAGGCGAAGGGAAGGGGGAGAAAGGAAGGGAGGTGAGGGGAATGAGGGAGGAGAAGGGAGGGGAAGTGAAGAGAAGGGGGGAGAAGAGAAGGAAGGTTAGAAGAAAGGAAAGAAAAAGGAAAGGTAGTTGAAGAGAGAAGAGAAGGGAAGAGAGAAAGTGAAGGGAAGGGAGAAGGGAAAGGAACGGAGGGGAAGGGGAGAGAAGGAAAGGGGTGTGAGGAATGAAGAGGATTAGGAGAAGTGAGCTGGGGGGGGGGGGGGGGAGAGAGGGGAAGGGTGGAGAAGGGAAGGGAGGTTGAGGGGCAGATTGGTAATGGGGGGAGGGGAGGAAGGGGAAGGAAGGGGAGTGAAGGGGAGGGGGGAGAAGGTAATGGAGGCAAAGGGAAGGGGGAGAAAGGAGGGGAGGTGAAGGGAATGAGGGAGGGGAAGTGAAGAGAAGGGAAGAGAGGGAAGGGGAGAAGGAAGGGAGGGGTGAGGGGAAAAGGGAAGGGAGGTGAAGGGAAGTGAGTTGAGGAGGGGGGAGAAGGAAAGGGGGAAGGGAGGTGAGGGGGAAGGGGGAGAATGGAAGGGAAGAGAGGTGAAGGGAATTGAATGAAATAAGGAGTGGGAAAAGAAGGGAGGTGAAGAGAAAGAGAAGGGATGAGGAATGAAGGAAACAGAGGGAGGGGAAGTGAAGAGAAGAGAAAGGAAGAGAGGAAAGGGAGAGGGAAGGGGGGTGGAGGAGCTGAGGGGAAACAAGGGGAAATTAATAAAATGAGGTCCAGGTAAAATTGGAGATGAAGTAAGATGAGGGGGAGGTGAGAGAAGAGAACAGAAAGGAGGTGAGCGGAAGATAATGGGGGAGAAGAAGGGGGGGGTGAAGAATATGGGGAGGAGAGAAAAAGGGAAAGTAAGGCTACGTTCACACTAGCCTTGTGTGCAGGCGGCAGAGAGGCAACGCTTCCCAAACGCCTCTGCCAATTCTGCACATTACAGCACATGGTGCTGTTCTAACGGGAGCGTTTGCATTGCGTCGCGGCAAAACGGACGCCTCTGGTCGAGTCAGGAGGCTTTGAAGCCTCCTATTCTCGTCTATGGTGCCGCTCCGCAAACGCCCGGCCGGCGACGCGGGGTGTTTGCGGAGCGGTAACACCACTCAAACTGCATTATAGGCGTTTGTGGGGCGTTAATAACGTTCGGCAAACGCCTAGCAACCTCCACTAAACCGCGCATGCGGCGTTTGCGGAGCGTTTGCCGAGCGTTAAAAACCGCTCCGCAAACGCCGGACCAACGCTTGCCAAACGCTATAGGGGCGTTTGGCAAGCGTTGGTAAAACAGCCAAGTGTGAACGAGCCCTAAGGGAGAAGAAGGGAGGGAAGGGGAGATAAACAGAAGAATGGTGAGTGGGATGTAGATGAAGGGAAGGGAGTGAAGATCATGCCCCTTCTACTGTCCAATCACACCAGACCACCCTCTGTGCCTTTTACACCCGCCTGTCCATAGGGATGAATAGACCTTCTGATGAGTCTGCCTAAAAAACTGACTGCGAACCTGATTGGACTGGCCATGTGAAAGGGGCCTAAGGAGGAGGAGGAGGAGAAGGAAGAGGAGGAGGAAAGACCTATTCTAGCTCCATGCATGGCTGTTATCTGCTACCATGGAGAAGCTAGGAGGTTAGGTTGTGGGAGAGTTAGAGCCTTTAGGAAGTCACAAACTAAGCTGTCATTACATCTCCAGAACATCACTGCAACACGAAGTCTGCCATGTCGGTCTTTGCTGGTCCCAATGGGCACGCTGACAAGGGGGCAGAGGGTGGGATACATTCAGTCCTTCTACAAAAACCAAAAAGACATTTAACAGTCAAAAAAAAAATTAGCTTCCCCCAGAAGATCCGATCACCTTGCCTGTCCTCCATGAAGAATGTCGTTACCATCTAAATGACAGGTTCTCTTTAATGATAAAATGTGGAGGATTCTTCTGACAACAGGGGATTGCAGTCCGGGACAGTAAAGTCATCATTACTCATGAATGGGAGTATTATCTGTCATTTAGAGGGAGGGGAGTAATCGGTGTCACCACCATGTCACCTTTGACCTCTGTGTTTTTTTTGGCAGTGTGCCCCCTCCTGTTCATCATACCGTGGGTGATTGTAAGATCCTATGTGGAAAACGAAGGGTATGTAATAAATGTGATATTTCATGTATTGTATTCTCTGTGTATGGCAATGAAAAACAATGGGGCTTTAACCCTTCCGTGCAAAAAAAAAAGAAAAAAAAAGTAAAAAAAAAATGAGTCCATATTTAACCTCTTATTAGCCTTTAGTTAAACATTTGCTTCTTATGATCACCTCTAATTAACTCCCTCTTTTCTCCTTAACTATTATGTTTCCATTTTGTAATTTTTCAAAACATGCAAAAAAAAATTACCTCCTTCTTCCTCTTCTCTCCTTAACTATTGGTTTCCTATATTTATTTTATACCCCCCAATCATGCAATAAATACATAAATATGTAAATAAATAAAAAACTTTATTGAACTCCTTTTTCCTCTTCTCTCCTTAACTATTGGTTTCCTATATTTATTTTATACCCCCCAATCATGCAATAAATACATAAATATGTAAATAAATAAAAAACTTTATTGAACTCATTTTTCCTCTTCTCTCCTTAACTATTGGTTTCCTATATTTATTTTTTCCCCAACCATGCAATAAATAAATACATAATTAAAAACGTATATAAATAAAAAACTTTATTGAACTCATTTTTCCTCTTCTCTCCTTAACTATTGGTTTCCTATATTTATTTTTTTCCCCAACCATGCAATAAATAAATAATTATATAAATAAATAAAAACTTTATTTAAATCCTTCTTCCTCTTCTATCCTTAACTATTGGTTTCCTATATTTATTTTTTTTCCCCAACCATGCAATAAATAAATCAATAAAGTTTTTATTTATTTAATTATGTATTTATTGCATGGTTGGGGAAAAAAATAAATATAGGAAACCAATAGTTAAGGATAGAAGAGGAAGAAGGATTTAAATAAAGTTTTTATTTATTTATATAATTATTTATTTATTGCATGGTTGGGGAAAAAAATAAATATAGGAAACCAATAGTTAAGGAGAGAAGAGGAAGAAGGAGTTCAATAAAATTTTTATTTATTTATGTATTTAATTATTTAACTCCTTCTTCCTCTTCTCTCCTTAACTATTGGTTTCCTATATTTATTTTTTTCCCAACCAATAAATAAATAAATAATTTAAAACATAAATAAAAACTTTATTTAACTCCTTCTTCTTCTCTCCTAAACTATTATTTTCCTATTTTAAAAAAAGTTTTCCAACCATGCAAAAATGAAAAAATAATTTTAAAAAACTTTAACTCCTTCTTCCTCTTCTCTCCGTAACTATTGGTTTCCTATATTTATTTTTTTACCAACCATGCAATAAATAAATAATTAAATACATAAATAAATCAAAACTTTATTTAACTCTTTCCTTTTCTCTCCTTAACTATTATTTTCCTTTTTTTATTATTTTTCCAACCATGCAGAAATAAAAACATAATTTTAGAAAACTATATTTAACTCCTTCTTGCTCTTCTCTCCTTAACTATTGGTTTCCTATATTTATTTTTTCCCCCAACCATACAATAAATAAATAATTAAATACATAAATAAATAAATAAAAACTTTATTGAACTCCTTCTTCTTCTTCTTCTTCTTTCCTTAACTATTATTTTCCTATTTTAATTTTTTTTTCCAACCATGCAAAAATAAACACCTTTTATAAAAACTTTATTTAACTCCTTCTTCCTCTTCTCTCCTTAACTATTATTTTCCTATTTTTAAAGAAAAAAACCCTGTAGCAGAAATGGAAACATTGCTCTGGTCCATAGGGGGTGTAAAGGTGTGATGGATGAACAGGTTAAAGTGTTTCTAAACCCACAACAGTACAATCAGTCTGTAGATGCAGTAAAGCATGCTTGTTATATGCACTGTGGAACCTAAGGGGTTAATCCTCTGCATTGTGTAAAAAGGATGTTTGATCCTGTCTTCTCTGATCCTCCCCTTCTTCCAGTGTCCCCCTCTTATATCCTGATAAGACAGAGTGAACGGTAGGCATTTTGCACATGCTCAGTTTGATGTGAATTGCTAGAGAGGATTTTTTTTTTCTTGGGAGAGTGCATGTGTTCAGCACAGGGCCAATCAGCACTGGTCAGACAGAGGTTAGGGGTTCTGCATCCTCATAGAGCAGAATTAAAACTCCTCCTACAAGCTTTAACCAGTGCTCTGCTGGACACTGATAGAAGTCACAAGACTGCTATATACTGCTGATGAGAAAAGGTATTTACCAGTTTATATTTACTAAAATAATTGCATTTCCATGTTGTGTGTACTGTGGGAGACCAGATATAGTGAATATAGGGTCCGGGGAGACCAGATATAGTGAATGCAGGGTCCGGGGAGACCGGATATAGTGAATGCAGGGTCCGGGGAGACCGGATATAGTGAATGCAGGGTCCTGGGGGACCGGATATAGTGAATGCAGAGTCCGGGGAGACCAGATATAGTGAATGCAGGGTCCAGGGAGACCAGATATAGTGAATGCAGGGTCTGGGGAGACCGGATATAGTGAATGCGGGGTCCGGGGAGACCGGATATAGTGAATGCAGGGTCCAGGGAGACCAGATATAGTAAATGCAGGGTCTGGGGAGACCGGATATAGTGAATGCAGGGTCCGGGGAGACCCGATATAGTGAATGCAGGGCCAGGGAGACCCGATAAAGTGAATGCAGGGCCAGGGAGACCAGATATAGTGAATGCAGGGTCCTGGGGGACCGGATATAGTGAATGCAGAGTCCGGGGAGACCAGATATAGTGAATGCAGGGTCCAGGGAGACCATATATAGTGAATGCAGGGTCTGGGGAGACCGGATATAGTGAATGCGGGGTCCGGGGAGACCGGATATAGTGAATGCAGGGTCCAGGGAGACCAGATATAGTAAATGCGGGGTCTGGGGAGACCGGATATAGTGAATGCAGGGTCCGGGGGAGACCCGATATAGTGAATATAGGGTCCGGGGAGACCAGATATAGTGAATGCAGGGTCCGGGGAGACCAGATATAGTGAATGCAGGGTCCAGGGAGACCGGATATAGTAAATGCAGGGTCCGGGGAGACCAGATATAGTGAATATAGGGTCCGGGGAGACCAGATATAATGAATGCAGGGTCCGGGGAGACCGGATATAGTGAATGCAGGGTCCTGGGGGACCGGATATAGTGAATGCAGAGTCCGGGGAGACCAGATATAGTGAATGCAGGGTCCAGGGAGACCAGATATAGTGAATGCAGGGTCTGGGGAGACCGGATATAGTGAATGCGGGGTCCGGGGAGACCGGATATAGTGAATGCAGGGTCCAGGGAGACCAGATATAGTAAAAGCAGGGTCTGGGGAGACCGGATATAGTGAATGCAGGGTCCGGGGAGACCCGATATAGTGAATGCAGGGCCAGGGAGACCCGATAAAGTGAATGCAGGGCCAGGGAGACCAGATATAGTGAATGCAGGGTCCTGGGGGACCGGATATAGTGAATGCAGAGTCCGGGGAGACCAGATATAGTGAATGCAGGGTCCAGGGAGACCATATATAGTGAATGCAGGGTCTGGGGAGACCGGATATAGTGAATGCGGGGTCCGGGGAGACCGGATATAGTGAATGCAGGGTCCAGGGAGACCAGATATAGTAAATGCAGGGTCTGGGGAGACCGGATATAGTGAATGCAGGGTCCGGGGGAGACCCGATATAGTGAATGCAGGGCCAGGGAGACCAGATATAGTGAATGCAGGGTCCGGGGAGACCAGATATAGTGAATGCAGGGTCCGGGGAGACCAGATATAGTGAATGTAGGGTCTGGGGAGACCAGATATAGTAAATGCAGGGTCTGGGGAGACCAGATTTAGTGAATGCAGGGTCCGGGGAGACCAGATATAGTGAATGCAGGGTCCGGGGAGACCAGATATAGTGAATGCAGGGTCCGCGGAGACCAGATCCAGTGAATGCAGGGTCCGGGGAGACCAGATATAGTAAATGCAGGGTCCGGGGAGACCAGATATAGTGAATGCAGGGTCCGGGGAGACCAGATATAGTGAATGCAGGGTCCGGGGAGACCAGATATAGTGAATGCAGGGTCCTGGGAGACCAGATATAGTGAATGCAGGGTCCGGGGAGACCAGATATAGTGAATGCAGGGTCCGGGGAGAGCAGATATAATGAATGCAGGGTCCGGGGAGACCAGATATAGTGAATGCAGGGTCCTGGGAGACCAGATATAGTGAATGCAGGGTCCGGGGAGACCGGATATAGTGAATGCAGGGTCCGGGGAGACCGGATATAGTGAATGCAGGATTCGGGGAGACCGGATATAGTGAATGCAGGATTCGGGGAGACCGGATATAGTGAATGCAGGGTCCTGGGAGACCAGATATATTGAATGCAGGGTTCGGGGAGAACAGATATATATTGAATGCAGGGTCCGGGGAGACCAGATATAGTGAATGCAGGGTCCTGGGAGACCAGATATATTGAATGCAGGGTTCGGGGAGACCAGATATATTGAATGCAGGGTCCGGGGAGACCAGATATAGTGAATGCAGGGTCTGGGGAGACCAGATATAGTGAATGCAGGGTCCGGGGAGACCAGATATATTGAATGCAGGGTTCGGGGAGACCAGATATATTGAATGCAGGGTCCTGGGAGACCAGATATATTGAATGCTGGGTCCTAGGAGACCAGATATAGTGAATGTGGGGTCCTGGGAGACCAGATATAGTGAATGCAGGGTCCAGGAGACCAGATATAGTGAATGCAGGGTCCAGGGAGACCAGATCCAGTGAATGCAGGGTCCGGGGAGACCAGATATAGTAAATGCAGGGTCTGGGGAGACCAGATTTAGTGAATGCAGGGTCCGGGGAGACCAGATATAGTGAATGCAGGGTCCGGGGAGACCAGATATAGTGAATGCAGGGTCCTGGGAGACCAGATATAGTAAATGCAGGGTCTGGGGAGACCAGATATAGTGAATGCAGGGTCCGGGGAGAGCAGATATAGTGAATGCAGGGTCCGGGGAGACCAGATATAGTGAATGCAGGGTCCGGGGAGACCGGATATAGTGAATGCAGGGTCCGGGGAGAGCAGATATAGTGAATGCAGGGTCCGGGGAGACCGGATATAGTGAATGCAGGGTCCTGGGAGACCAGATATATTGAATGCAGGGTTCAGGGAGACCAGATATATTGAATGCAGGGTCCGGGGAGACCAGATATAGTGAATGCAGGGTCTGGGGAGACCAGATATAGTGAATGCAGGGTCCGGGGAGACCAGATATATTGAATGCAGGGTTCGGGGAGACCAGATATATTGAATGCGGGGTCCTAGGAGACCAGATATAGTGAATGCGGGGTCCTGGGAGACCAGATATAGTGAATGCAGGGTCCGGGAGACCAGATATAGTGAATGCAGGGTCCTGGGAGACCAGATATAGTGAATGCAGGGTCCGGGAGACCAGATATAGTGAATGCAGGGTCCTGGGAGACCAGATATAGTGAGTGCAGGGTGCAGGGAGATCAGATATAGTGAATGCCGGGTCCGGCGAGACCGGATATAGTGAATGCAGGGTCCGGGAGACCAGATATAGTGAATGCAGAGTCCGGGAGACCAGATATAGTGAATGCAGGGTCCTGGGAGACCAGATATAGTGAATGCAGGGTGCAGGGAGATCAGATATAGTGAATGCAGGGTCCTGGGAGACCAGATATAGTGAATGCAGGGTGCAGGGAGATCAGATATAGTGAATGCCGGGTCCAGGGTTTAGTAACACTTTAAAGCCCATTTGCATTCTTAAACAAACAGCAAAAAATAACTTTAATATATTTCACCAAATATCACATTTTTGCAGAAATCTTCTGATTTTTGCAGAATTTTTTGTTGAATTGAACTGGTGATTTTGCTGCTCTCCTGTTATTAATGCCCAGTGTCTGTGGTCAGAGTTCCCCTTTACATTGAGAATCACAGCAGTAGATCTCATGTGTCGTTCTCGGAGAGGAAATGACAGATCCAGAGCAGGCAGCAGTTTGCAGCGTTGGGGTTCAGGACAAAAAAAGAAACGCATTTATGAATGTATTAAGGTTGGCCATATTCCTCCCATCCTCCCCGCCATCCATCATCATCCAATCACAGCATCGGCAGGATGATTCATGGTCCAATCTCTCCGCACCATATACACACTGAATGTATCGATCGCCGAGCGGCAGCCAATAAATCACCCGGATAATTCTGGGCTGCAGAGACGGAAATAGCCAGGAGATTTTCAGGCGATTACAGCCGTAAACTTCAGAAATGTCCAAAAGAAACAAGAACAAGATAGTGTGGAAAACTGTTCACACACATTATGGTATTCATATTCTATTCAAACCAACAGGATTGTGTGTGATCCCTACACTTCCTTCCCTTCACTTTGGTGGGAGGGGCAGAGACACAAACTATCGAGGGAAATATCCCCATTGTGGAAGGGGCAGAGACACAAACTATCGGGGGAAATCTCCCCATTGTGGGAGGGGCAGAGACACAAACTATCGTGGGAACTCTCCCCATTGTGGAAGGGGCAGAGACACAAACTATCGGGGGAACTCTCCCTATTGTGGGAGGGGCAGAGACGCAAACTATCGGGGGAAATCTCCCCATTGTGGGAGGGGCAGAGCCACAAACTATCGGGGGAACTCTCCCCATTGTGGGAGGGGCAGAGACACAAACTATTGCAGGAACTCTCCCCATTCTGAGAGGGGCAGAATCACAAACTATCGGGGCAAATCTCCCCACCATGGGAGGGGCAGAGACACAAACTATTGCAGAAACTCTCCTTACTGTGGGAGGGGCAGAGGCACAAACTATCGGAGGAACTCTCCCCATTGTGGGAGGGGCAGAGACACAAACTACTGAGGGAAATCTCTCCATTGTGGGAGGGGCAGAGACACAAACTACTGAGGGAAATCTCTCCATTGTGGGAGGGGCAGAGACACAAATTACAGGGGGAAATCTCCCCATTGTGGGAGGGGCAGAGACACGAACTACTGGGGGAAATCTCCCCATGGTGGGAGGGGCAGAGACACAAAATACTGGAGGAAATATAATTGAGGGTGGAGCAGAGACACAAACTATTGCAGGAACTCTCCCCATCATGGGAGGGACAAAGACATAAATGTGATGAAATCTCTCTGCACTACCTGAATGACCCCTGAAACATGTCATTGTATGTAATGTCAGTTACGGTTTTCATGGTAATAATAAAGGTAACCCCGGACAATGTTTGTTGTGTGCCGTTTCAGGTGCTGGGAGACAAATACTAATACCGGGATCTGGTACATTATAAAGGGACCGATGCTTCTTTGTGTGTTTGTAAGTATTCACATGACTTCATCTTCACAAGACACACACAGAGACACAAGGGGCATGTACAGTACATATACAGGGTGCACACAAAACATGTACAGTACATACACAGGTCACACAGAACACGTACAGGACATGCACAGGGCACACAGAACATGCACAGGGCACACAGAACACGTACAGGACATGCACAGGGCACACATAACATGCACAGGGCACACAGAACACATACAGGACATGCACATGGAACAGAGAACACGTATAGGACATATACAGGGAACACAGAACATGTACAGAACATGTACAGGGAACACAGAACATGTACAGGACACACAGAACACGTACAGGACATGCACAGGGCACACAGAACACATACAGGACATGCACAAGGAACACCGAACATGTACAGGACATGCACAGGGCACACAGAACACATACAGGACATGCACAGAGCACACAGATCACATACAGGACATGCACAGGGAACAGAGAACACGTACAGGACATGTGCAGGGAACACAGAGCACTTACAGAACATGTACAGGGAACATAGAGCACGTACAGGACATGTACAGGGAACAGAGAACACGTACAGGACATGTACAGGGAACACAGAGCACATACAGACATGTACAGGGAACATAGAGCACGTACAGGACATGTACAGGGAACAGAGAACACGTACAGGACATGTACAGGGAACACAGAGCACATACAGACATGTACAGGGAACATAGAGCACGTACAGGACATGTACAGGGAACAGAGAACATGTACAGGACATGTACAGGGAACACAGAGCACATACAGACATGTACAGGGAACATAGAGCACGTACAGGACATGTACAGGTCACACAGGACACATACAGGACATGCGCAGGGCACACACAGGACATGTACAGGGCACACAGGACACATACAGGACATGCGCAGGGCACACACAGGACATGTACAGGACACACGTAGGACACACACAGGACATGTACAGTGCACACACGTTTGTACAGAACACAGGGGTTGATTTGCTAAAACTGGAGAGTGCAAAATCTGGGGCAGCTGTGCATGGCAGCCAATCAGTTTCCAGGTTTTATTGTCAAAGCTTAATTGAAGAATCTGAAGTTAGAAGCTGATTGGCTGCCATGCACAGCTGCTCCAGATTCTGAGTGCTCCAGTTTTAGTAAATCCCCCCACAGTTCATGTACAGGGCACACACAAGACATGTACAGGGCACACACAGGCTATGGGGCCCCTTCCTGGGTTCTGTTACGCTGTCAGCTGCTTTGTCTGTTCATACATTTGCTGCGGGCGATGTCTCCTCATTTCTTTTCATATTTCTACAAAGATAAAAGTAACAACAAATGTCTTCTGTGTAAAGACTTTATTATTTGGTAGAACTTACATTTTTGTAAAAAGGAATTTTCCAAATCTGACTCCACCATAAACCTGGCTTCATCCCAGTGGCGTCCCGAGGCAGGTGTGGGGGGTGTGGCCCGCAACGGGTGACACCGGACCTGCTCCATGAAAAGGTAAGTTGTAAAGCAAGTTGATGATCGACGGCTTGCTTTACAACTTACCTTTTCGTGGAGCGGGTCCGGTGTCACCCCGTATAGGTTGCATGTCGATGATCCCCGCAGGATGGATCGGATATGCAGGTTGGGGAGCATAATCAGATCCATTATGCTCAATCCGCAGATCCGATCCATTCTGCGGGGGTCGTCGGCGGGGGTGTCGCCAAGTGTTATTGCACCGGGTGACACCAACCCTAGGGACACCTCTGCTTCCTCCTTTACTCTGTATGGAGGGAAGGTGACAGAGTGTTCATGATACCGGCACCCAATGGTTCAATCAGCCTTTCAGGAATCTCTCAGCTTTTCCCCATTTGTACATTTTTTCTTTGTTGTGACAACTTTAATGCCTGATTTTTCGGGCCAAAAAAAAAAATTGGCCGATTTTCGCACCGTTAGTGGGTTAATTGGTCGGATGTTTTTCAGGGTTTTTGCACATTTTTTTTTATCGGGCATGTTGGAAAATTCACGGCCGATTTTGACGATCAGCCGATTTTCCCAGCAATGATGGGCAAATCGGCCGATCCTTTTACCAATTAAAAATCTGCGTATGAGCCGAGACCTGCAAGAAGAAGAAAAAAAAAGAAGAATAAAAAGAAGAAGAATAAAAAGAAGAAGAATTCTAGTCCGCTATTATATTTTATATGAAAAAGTCTTGCGGTTGCAACAAATGTACAGTATCCATTTGTATCCAAATACAAACTTTGTAATCCAAATAATGTATTACAATGTTTTTATTTGGATACAAATGGATACATTTGTTGCAACCGCAATACTTTTTCATATAACATATAATAGCGGACTGGAATTTTTCTTCTTCTTCTTAAGTATTGCTGTCGCATTGTATGGTGCGCTCCCCCATCTCTGCAAGGGACAGAAGTTATGGGGTTAATGCTGGCCGTAGACGGGTCGAAAATCGGCTGATTTTTTTAATGTTGGTGGAAATGTTGGCCGATCGGACGACCGATTTTTCGTTTTTTTTTTTTAAAAAAAATCGGCCGATGTTGGACCCATCTATGGCCTGCGTAAGGGCTCGTTCACACTTGACTTTATTTCTAACTCTTGCCAAACGCCCCTATAGCAATTGACAGGCATTAGACTGGCATTTGGGAAGCATTTTTAACGCTCCTCAAATGCTCCTTAAACACTCTCAAAACACCCTATGCACGGTTTTGCGGCGGTTAGTAGGCGTTTGCCAAGCTTTAAAACCGCACCAAAAACTCCTATAATGAAGTTAAATGGTATTAACAATCCACAACCACCTCGCAACTGCACCGCAACCGCACCGCAAACGCCTGCCAGGCATTTGCTGAGCAGCACCATAGCCTTGAATGGGAGGCTTTAACTCCTCCTGACTCGGCACGAGGCTTCAGTTTTGCCGCGACGCCAACGCTTCTGTGTGAACAGCACTGTGTGCTGCCATGTGCAGAATTTTCATAGGCATTTGAGAAGTATTAAAAACGCTTCCCAAATGCCTGTCTGACGTCTGCTGACAAAGCTAGTGTGAACATAGCCTAATGCAGGCCATAGATGGGTCAAAAACCGGCCTTTAACCATTAGCCGCCCGGCCAATGGCCGTTTGGCGGCTTGAAAAGCGCTGCAGCTTTCCGGGTGCACGCCATTTGGCGTGCTCCCGCACATGCGCGGTTTGCGCGGTTGCAGAGCGACGCAGCAGTGCAATCTGTCACCGCCCGTGCACCTCGGACACGGCCGATGACAGATCCGAGTAACGGCTCCCGTTGCCGGTACCATGTGACCTGCTGTGACCAATCACAGCAGGTCACATGACAGTTGTATACAATGGATGGCTTCATTCATGATGCCATCCATTGTATACTAGTGCCTAGCTGTGAATGGTCACAGCTAATCACATGCACATGTCATGTGATTAGCTGTGACCAAATCACAGCTAAGCACAAAAAAAAAAAAAAAAAAAAAGCTGAATGAATCGATTTCATTCAGGTAAATGCTTGCTTATAGCAAAGTAATTCTTTGCTATAAGCAAATTGTGTAAAAAAAAAAAAAAAAAAAATACTGATCACTTCCCCAAAGTAGTACAGTGTTACTATGGTAACATTGTACTATTTTGGTCATAGTAAAATATGAAAAAAAATCTTAAAAAAATAAAAAAAAATGTAATAAAAAATTAAATATAATAAAAAAATAAAAAAAATAAAAAAAAAATATTTTTTTTTTCATACTGTCACCAGTCAGTGTCACTGTTCACCACCATGTCAGTTATATGATGACGCTGTACTGCACTGGTGACAGTATGTAAAAAAAAAAATAGTGAAAATAATTTTTTTAATTTTTTCATTTTCCGAAAAATTATGACAAAAAAATACAACTTCAAAAAACTCACCATGCCTCTTATGCAGTACGTCGGACTGTCTACTCTGCAAAAAGGAGGCATTTGGGGGATATCTGTACTATTCTGACATTCTTGGACCTCAAGATATTAGATTGGCTGTCAGTACTTCAGGATTGATCAATATTCAGATCTATACCATAGTTTGTGAACTCTATAACTTTCCTACAAACTAAAAAATACATCCTAATTTGGGTTATTTTCACCAAAGACATGTAGCAGAATACATCTCGGCCTAAATTTATGAAGAACAATTATTTATTTGTAAACTTTTATAACAGAAACAAAGAAAATGTGTTTTTTTTTCAAAATTTTTGGTCTTTTTTTGTTAATTTAGCAAAAAATAAAAACCCCAGCGGTGAATAAATACCACCAAAAGAAAGCTCTAGTTGTGTGAAGAAAATGATCAAATTTTAGTTTGGGTACAATGTTGTATGACCGCGCAATTGTCATTCAAAGTGTGAGAGCGCTGAAACCTGAAAACTGGCCTTGGCAGGAAGGTGTAAAATTGCCCGGTATTGAAACGGTTAAAAAAAAAAAAGAAAAATCAGTCGTTCAATAGGCCGACGTTAGCACCAATGGTAAAAAAAATCGGCCGATTTTCGTCCCGTCTACAGCCAGCATTTAATTACTTCTGTCCCTTGCAGAGAGCTCCGCTATTATATTTGACATGAAAAAGTATTGCGGTTGCAACAATGTATCTATTTTATCCATTTTGGATACAGATGTTTTTATTCGGATACAAATAGATACATTGTTGCAACCGCAATACTTTTTCATGTCAAATATAATAGTGGACTGGAATTCTTTTTCTTCTTCTTTTTCTTCTTCTTTTTCTTCTTCTTTTTCTTCTCCTTGCAGGTCACAGCTCATGCGCAGAATTTTTATTGGTAAAAAGATCGGTTGATTTGCCCATCATTGGTGGTAAAATCGGCCGATCGGCAAAATCGGCCAATTTTTTTCCAACTTCACCGATAAAAAAAAAGTTAAAAAAGCCTGAAAAATGGCCGACCAATTAACCCACTAACGGTGCGAAAATCGGACGATTTTTGACCCGTCTATGGCCGGCATAACTGTCCAACTACTACAGAGGACAGGAATGGAAGCAGTGATTGATGATCGCTCATTAGTGACATCTGAACAGACTGTTTATAGGTAGAACCTATTTAATTGTCACCTTTTTTATATCTGTAAAATGGTATTTATCTTCTGGAGCCGTTCTAGACATTCAGTAAGGTCAAGGCAGGGGCGGACTGACAACTCATGGGGCCCCCGGGCAATAGGGGATCATGGGGCCCCTGTGTCCTTGCCCAAACTCAAAAAAGCCTATGAAAAAGGTACCAGGGGCATCTCATGGGGCCCCCTACTGACCCCGGGCCCTCGGGCAGTGCCCGAGTTTCCAAATGGTCAGTCCGCCCCTGGGTCAAGGAGTACATGGGAATCCCATGTCCTGGCAGGATCACTGTTCCTGGACTTTACCATCATATAACCAGAGCATGCAAAGAAACACAAGCAATAAAGGTGTTTTGTATTGTCTCATCTGATATCTATGTGCCTCATTATCCTGGCTCCACCCCCTCACAACATGCCACACCCACATAGACAAGGAGCCAAACTGTGCATTTCTAAAGCCGCACGTACTTAACTGCATGAAAATAATATGGAATGCTAAGCTTTATGCCACTCACTGCAAAACATATTTAACCACTTCCAGTCCGGACACTTTCCCCCCCTTCCAGTCCGGACACTTTCCCCCCCTTCCAGTCTGGACACTTTCCCCCCCTTCCAGTCCGGACACTTTCCCCCCCTTCCTGTGCAGGTCAATTTTCAGCTTTCAGCGCTATCACACATTGAATGACAATTGCGCGGTCATGCAGCGCTGTACCCATATTGATTTTTTAGCATTTTTTTGAGACAGATAAAACTTTATTTTGGTGGTATTTATTCACCACTGGGATTTTTATTTTTTTGCTATATAAATGAAAAAGTCCAAACATTTTGAAAAAAAAGTGTTTTTCTTTTAAAATTTTGCAAATAAATAATCTTTCTTCATAAACCTTGGCCAAAATGTATTCAGTTATCTTTTTAGTTAAAAAAAAAATAAAATAACCCAAATTAGTTCATAAGAAAAAATTATATTTTTTCAAAAAAATGTTTTTACATTTTTATTTTTTTATATTATTATTTTTGTTTTCTTTTGTTGTTTTTTTTACATACTGTCATTCTAGCAGTACAGTGTCACCATAGTGACACTGTACTACTTGTGGGAGGTGATGAAGATTTTTTTTTTGTACACTGATTGCTTTTACAGCCATAAAGGCTGTAAAAGCAATAATTTCTTCTTCTCTCTGGCTACATTCTTGCAGCCATTTTGAAATAATGTGCAAGCTGTGATTGGCCACAGCTTGTCACATGGTACAAGGCTGTTGTGAATAGCCTTGTACCATGTGATCTCTGTGATCATTCACAGATTTCACACGTAGTAAGCAATGATGTCAGCAGTGACATCTTGCTTACACCTGTTCATGTGATTCATATCATCCATTTATTCATTTGTCACGTGACTTCTACATCTCAGTATTCTGCTGTGCTTTTAAGCAGGCACCCAGTGTGTGAAACATGTTTTTGTTTCAGTTTTGTATGTTTTTATGTCTTGCTCCCTTGCATAAACCAACTAATCATGCAGACAAAGCATCTTGGACCCCTTGCGTGGCACCCTCCAAAGTCCAGGAGCCTCAATGTGCTCT
This sequence comes from Staurois parvus, assembly GCF_062004578.1. Taxonomy (NCBI): domain Eukaryota; kingdom Metazoa; phylum Chordata; class Amphibia; order Anura; family Ranidae; genus Staurois; species Staurois parvus. Next base: position 466,725 of record NW_028318837.1, read on the forward strand.
GCAGAGAGGATTTTCTGTCTGCTGTCCCCTGCAGCACCAGAAATGTAGTTCTATGCCATTGTGAACACTTCCATTAGTAGCTTGCAGTTAGTGCTCTCACCTGTTCACACAAAGCAGCAGATACTGGCAAGATGTATACTAGTTATTAGCCCCTGGTTCACATATATGCGGCCGTGCGGGCCACGTTCTGCATGGGCACAAGAGTCTACTCATTTGAATGGACTCCCATGCTTCGTGGCACGCAGTGAAGAAGTCCCTGCACTTCTTCTGAAAACGCAGCCCGCACGGGAACCTTGGTTCCCAGTATGGTTGCGGTTTCCAGTGCGGGCAAAGTGCCATTAGAAATAATTTCTCTGTGTGGGTGGTGATTTTCGTGCGGATCCGCGGCAGCACCACCCGCACATATGTGAACCTAGCCTTAGGGGTTGATTTATAAAGAATTTGCATAGCCATTTGCCCAGTGAAAGTTCCTGTACGTTTGATCTGTGTGAATGAAGCAAAATTGAATGTGCGATTTAATTGTAAATCATTGACTTTAAAAAGAAAATACCATATTTGGACACTAGGTGGAGTTAAGTACCATAGTAATTTACTATTACACTTAGCTCCATCTAGTGGACAGTTCATCAAATTGATTTTGTGTATTGCATTATTCACAACTCACTAAGGTGTCCGTTTATGAACCAGCGGTAATAGATCGCTGCTCAGTTCTCTGGCATTCTCGGAGAACACAGTTCTCCTGTGAATGCAGTTTATGAAGCAGTGTAGATCAGTTCTCCAAACGAAGGGAGAACGGTCTACAAACGCTGGAAAACGGTCTACAAACACTGGAAAACGGCTGATTTTACTATAATCTGTCGAGATTACAGTAAAAGATCAGTTTACTAAGCAGAGGTAAATTATCGCTGCTTAGTTTGCGGTCCCTCCGATTCTCCAGCTCTGGGCTGGAGAATCTGGAGGGAGAACACAGATCTCCAGTGAAGGGCTGAACATGTTCTCCACTGATCTTCTGAGTGTCATAAACTGTGAATGACCAGAGAATAGCTGCGATCCTCTGAATCACAGCTATTCTCTGTGTCATAAACGGACACCTAAATTCCTGCCTTGGGCTCCACAAAACTCATATCATACTCCTATGTCTACATTATTGATGTGCATGGAATGGTAATCTGTAAATGTAGCATAAATTAACCAAGGCCAGGGTCTTCTATCTGTCTGCAGATAAATTTCATGGTACACATCCGAATATTACATCTTCTACATATGAAGCTGAAAGCCCAACAGCTAAAGTTTACAGATTACAAGTACAGGTGAGCATGATCAATAATATAATGACCTGATAAGGATCATCTGTAGTTATTATTACTATCTAGTAGTAACAGAAGTATTAATACTATTAGCTATACTTGCACTACTGGTAGTAGTTGTACTCCTGGTGATGGGTTGTAGCTAATCGGCAGATGCAGTCATAGTGGAGGTGACACTTCTAGTGCTGTTGGTATCATTAGTAATCATTTCAGGAATAGTGCGATGTAACAGCAGTGAGGATTGTGGTTGTGGTTCCCAAACAGAATACAGTATATAGTCACAGCAATCATAGTGATAACTGACTATAATTACAGGAGTAGTGGTGCTGGCAGTGTTAGTTACAATATTGATATGTTTAGTGGCAAATTTAATATTTGTATTAGTGGTGGACATTGTGTTTACTATATTATTTGTATCATTTATCTTACCAGTCCAACAGTTCTTTAGCAACCAAATATATTGAAGCAAATTGAGCAGGGAAGGGCAATGGGCATGGGAGGGCAGAATGTAGCGAAGGGCAGTATGCAGGGGAGGGAAGGAGGAAGGGAAGGGCAATGGGCATGGGAGGGAAGAATGTAGTGAAGGGCAGTATGCAGGGGAGGGAAGGAGGAAGGGAAGGGCAATGGGCATGGGAGGGAAGAATGTAGCGAAGGGCAGTATGCAGGGGAGAGAAGGAGGAAGGGCAGTATGCAGGGGAGGGAAGGAGGTAGGGAAGGGCAGTATTCAGGGGAGGGAAAGAGGTAGAGAAGGGCAGTATGCAGGGGAGGGAAGAGCAGTATGCAGGGGAGGGAAGGAGGTAGGGAAGGGCAGTATGCAGGGAAGGGAAGGAGGAAGGGAAGGGCATTATGCAGGGGAGGGAAGGAGGAAGGGAAGAGCAGTATGCAGGGGAAGGAAGGAGGACGGGAAGGGCAGTATGCAGGGGAGGGAAAGAGGTAGAGAAGGGCAGTGTGCAGGGGAGGGGAGGGCAGTATGCAGGGGAAGGAAGGAGGTAGGGAAGGGCAGTATGCATGGGAGGGAAGGAGGAAGGGAAGGGTAGTATGCAGGGGAAGGAAGGAGGAAGGGAAGTGCAGTATGCAGGGGAGGGAAGGAGGTAGAGAAGGGCAGTATGTAGGGGAGGGAAGGAAGACAGGAAGGGCAGAATGCCGGGGAGGGAAGGAGGTAGGGGAGGGCAGTATGTCAGGGAGGGAAGTAGGTAGGGAAGGACATTATGCAAGGGAGAAAAGGAGGTATGGAAGGGCAGTGTGCGGGGAAGGGAAGGAGGTAGGGAAGGGCAGTGTGCAGGGGAGAGAAGGAGGTGGGGAAGGGCAGTATGTAGGGGAGGGAAGGAGGTAGGGAGGAGCAGTATGCAGAGGAGGGAAGGAGGTAGAGAAGGGCAGTGTGCGGGGGCGAGAAGGAAGTAGGGAAGGGCAGTATGTAGGGGAGGGAAGGAGGTAGGGAAGGGCAGTGTGCGGGGAAGGGAAGGAAGTAGGGAAGGGCAGTATGTAGGGGAGGGAAGGAAGTAGGGAAGGGCAGTATGTAGGGAAGGGAAGGAGGTAGGGAGGAGTAGTATGCAGGGGAGGGAAGGAGGTAGAGAAGAGCAGTATGCAGGGGAGGGCAGTAGATTGGGAATGGCAATAGGCATGACAAGAAAGTAGCTAGGGAAGGGCAGTGAGCAGGGGAGGGAGAGAGGTAGGGAATGACAGTATGCAGGGAAGGGAAGGGGGTAGGGAAGGACAGTGAGCAGGGGACAGAAGTTGGATCATAAAGAGTAGTATGCAGGGAAGCAAAGTAGGAGAAGGACATTGATTAATGGAGGGAAGTAGGTGGAGAAGGTCAGGAGTGAAGCAAGTAGGGCATTAAAGTATGGGGGGGGGGGGTAGTTACGTAAGGGCAGTAAGCAGGGATGGAAAGCAGGTAGAGAAGTACAGGATGCAGGGGAGGGAAGTAGGAAAGGGCAATATACCCCAAAGAAGTGAAGGTAGGTAGGGAATTGGCAGTATGCAGGGGAGGAACATAGGCAGGTAAGGGCATTAAACAGGGAAGGAAAGCAGATAGGGCAGTACAGGATGCAGAGAACAGATGTAGGAAAGGGAAATAAGCAAATGAGTGCAATAGGTAGATAAGGGCAGTATGCAGGGGATGGTAGTAGGCAGGCAAGGACAGTAAGCAGGGAACAAAGGACAGGATGCAGGGGAGGGAAGTAGGTAATAAAGGGCAGTGATCAGTGGAGGGAATTACAAAGGTAAGGACATAGGCGTAGGGGGCAGTAGTTAAGGAAAAGCAGTGGGCAGGGGAGGGCCGCAGGTGAGTGCATGCTGTAGGCAGGAGAGGGAAGCAAGGAGGGGGAGAAAGGCAGTAACCATGGAAGTGCAGTGGGCAGAGCATGGCAATGGGCTGGGGAGGGAGGTAGGCAGGGACTGGCAGCGAAGAGGCAGAAAAGGCCAGGCAGGCTGGAAGGGCCAGGAGATAAGGAAGGGCAGTAGACAGTAGATTACAGTGGGCAAGGTATTGCAGTAAGCAGGGAAGGGATAATGGAACTCCTGCCACCTTTTCCCCCATCACACTGCCAATGGTAGCCAATCAGCTTCTAACCTCAACTTGTTCAATTAAGCTTTTGCAATAAAACCTGGAGGCTGATTGGTTTCTATACAGAAGTGCACCAGATTCTGAGTGAACCAGCTTTACTACATAAACCCCATTGTAATAAATACCAGTGATTTGTGCTCTTTGATTGATCGCCATCTAGTGGAATCAGAGTAAATTACTTTGTGGTAATAGGTGACTTTTTTATTGCCTCCTAAGATTCGCCAAAGCAACTCTCATCCTCATCCCTCTGCTGGGAACACATGAAGTCTTCTTCACCTTTGTCAGCGATGAGCACATTAAAGGGCTCACCAAACACATTCTGCTCTTCATCCAGCTGACTCTGAGCTCCTTCCAGGTATATCTTGATAGAAATCCTGCTCCTGGATTGGCGATGTGATATTTTTTCTCATTTAAAAAATTATTATTATTATTACTAATATTACATCGAGTTTATATAGCGCCAAAGGGTTTGCTCAGCGCTGTACAATAGAGGGGGGGACAATACCTGAAACAGTACAGCAACTACAAACAGCACACGAGGGGTTAGAGGGCCATACTCTTTCGAGCTTACAATCTAGGAGGGAGGGGGTAGTAGCACAGGAGGAAGTGGCTGTGGGGGATGGAGTGGTAGGAAGAATGAAGGAGAATGGCTGTTAGGTGAGGGTGGGGTAGGCTTCCCTGAAGAGGTGGGTTTTCAGGGAGCGCCTGAAGGTGAGGAGGGAAGGTGACAGTCTGATGGACTGGGGTAGTGAGTTCCAGAGGATGGGGGAGGACCTGGAGAAGTCTTGCAGTCGTGCGTGGGAGGAGGAGACCAGGGAGCAAGATAGAAGGAGGTCCTGTAAAGAGCAAAGGGTACGGGTAGGGTGGTACCTGGGAATCAGGTTGGTGAGGTAGTTAGGGGCAGTGTTGTGAATGGCTTTGTAGGTCAGAGTGAGTAGTTTGAATTTGATGCGTTGGGCGATAGGGAGCCAGTGGAGGGAATGACAGAGGGGGGTGGCAGAGGTGGAATTATAAAGGAGAAACATAAGGCAACTAAATTAAGACACACCAAGTAAGGCAAGGTTCACACCTATGCAGGTTGCGTTTGATACGTTTCTGCAGTGCTCTTTGCGGTGCGTTTTTGCGTTTTGGGTTAATTTTTTAAATTTTTCTTGTTGCTAGGCAGATTTAAATGCAAAACACATAAAAAATGCAGGAAAAACACAGCAAAAACACAACATGCTTTTCTGCAGTGTTCCCATTGAAGTCTATAGAACCAAAAATGCAACGTTTTGTGTTCAAAAAAGTCCCTTACCCTTCCCAAAAAACGCACCGGGTGAAAACGCTCAGATGTTAACGTCTCCCATAGGAAATCATGTTAAATGGACTGTACTGTGTTTCAGCAAAATGCTGCAGAAAACGCATAGGTGTGAACCTGGGGTAAGATTATCTATGATGTCTAGCATTTTCGGAACCACATGCTCACTTGAGCATGGCAGGAAACTAAGCACTGAGAAGGAAGTCCTGCATCACCAGAAAGATTTGAAGGGTATCCCCACCATCCCTGAAAGACTGTAAAAGAGTGGCATCACCAGAAAGATTTGAAGGGTATCCCCACCATCAATGAAAGACTGTAGAAGAGTATCCACACTATTCCTTTAAACGTGCATATCTATACTACTTTTATGGTCCATTTACATTTGTGCATCGCAGTAATGTGTGTGTTACCACAATACGTGGTAATGGGCACACTACCGCAATAAGCAGTGAAGCATGTAACATGTTGTACTGTGTTGTGGTACCATTAATTCAAAATGACACCCCAATACACTAAAGCAACATACCTGCATTGTAGTGCGCCAAAATGCATGGCAATGCATGGTGTTGTGGTGCTTTGCATTAGAAACAGAGTCAGGTGTGATTTTTAGCATTTTATGCATTGGCAGCCCATTCATTTTAATAGGCTGCCTTGACACAATGCACATTAACACACAACAGAACAGGTGCTACTATACAGGCATCAACACACAAGTAAATGGGCAGTGTTTTTCACGTTCTTTCCCACCAGCACATTCAAGGGATGATGAGATATCAAATAATGAGACTAGAAAACAAGAACACCTTTTATTGGGGTTAATTTAAATGATTCATCTCTTTTTTTTTTTTTAGGGTTTTGTGGTCGCCTATTTATATTGTTTCACTAATGGGGAGGTAAGTGCACACTAAGGCTATTATAAATGTTCTGGCTAATGTTACAATGTATCTAGATCTATTTGTTTTTGTTTTCGATGGAGTAGATTATGGTTTTATTGTGACCCCACTGAGGAGATTCCCCCTGAACATTTGTCCTTGTGTCACCACTGTCCCTGTACAGAAAGTTTGGGGAAAATGCAAAATTTGGGATTGTCACCAGAATAGGACTACCTTCTAATCTTTCAAATTTTCCATAGAGGGGATTGCTTCTCACTTTGTCATCTAATTTCTTGATTGTTTAAAGAGCAGAAAGTGAAAACCCCCCAGTGGGACTATCATGGACAGGAGCCCATATACACAGGGAGAGAGACAGTCCAGGAAATACAGGAACGTGCCTGAGATTGTGGAGACACAGGTTGAGGTTCTCAGTAAACATGGAGTAACAGATTAACACAGGATGCAGATGAGTCAAAGGGGAGACAGGATGTAATAGAGTCAAGGGGGACACAGGAGTACACGGGGGTCACTAGAGACACAGGAGTCAATGGTGCGCTCAGGTCCTTGAAGACACAGGGGGTCACTGGAGATACTGGAGTACACAGAGATCACTGGAGGCACTGGAGTGCACCAAGGTTACTGGAGGCACTGGAGTGTACAAGAATCACTGAAGGCATTGACGTGCACAGCGGTCACTGAAGGCACAGAGGTTGGTGGAGACTCAGGAGTGCACAGGGGTCACTGTAGGCACTGGAGTGCACAGGAATCACTGGAGGTGCAGGGGTGCACAGGGGTCACTGGAGGCACAGGGGTGCATAGCGATCATTGGAGGCACAGAGGTGCATGGGGTCACTGGAGGCGGCACAGGGGAGCACATGGCTTGCTGAAGACACAGGAATGCACAGGGTCATTGGAGGCAGAGTGTTGCACAGGGTCACTGGAGGCACAGGGGAGCACAGGGCTTGCTGGAGACACAGGAATGCACAGGGGTCATTGGAGGCAAAGGGTGCACAAGGGTAACTGGCGGCACACTGAAGTGCACAGGAATCACTGGGGCCACTGGTGTCACTGGAGGCACGGGTGCACAGAGTCTGCAGTAGACACAGGAGTGCACAGGGATAACTGGAGGCGCAGGGGTGCACGGGGTCACTGGAAGCACAGGGGTCACAAGGCTTGCTGGAAACACAGGAATGCACAGGGGTCTTTGGAGGCAATGGGTGCACAACGGTCACTGGAGGCACACTGGAGTGCACAGGGATCATTGGGGGCACAGGGGTGCACAGGTGTCACTGGAGGCACAGGGGTTCTCAAGGGTTGCAGGAGACATAGGAGTGCACAGGGATCACCGGAGGCACAGGGGTGCACAAGGGTCACTGGAGGCACAGGGGTTCACAAGGGTTGCAGGAGACATAGGAGTGCACAGGGATCACTGGAGGCACAGGGGTGCACAAGGGTCACTGGAGGCACAGGGGTGCACAGGGTCACTGGAGGCACAGGGGTGCATAGGGTCACTGGAGACACAGGGGGTGCAGAGGGATTTCTGGAGACAAAGGGGTGGACAAGGGTCATTGGACACACAAGGGTGCACAGGGACATTGGAGACACAGGGGGTGCAGAAGGATCGCTGGAGACAAAGGGGTGCACATGGGTCGGTGCACAAGGGTCACTGGACACACAGGGGTGCACAGGTATCTCTGAAGACACTGGAGTGCATAGGGGCCACTGGAGTCAAAGCGGTTCACATGGGTCACTAGTAGGGTTTCCACCTCATTCCTTTAAACCCGAATGCATATTAATTACGCAGGATCTGGGGCTGATTAAGGTGGTAATTGAACTCACTTAGTATCTTATCTGCAATAAATTAGCCTCAGAACCTGTGTCATTTATATATGTTCAGTTTTAAAGGGATGAGGTGGCAACCCTAGTCGTTGGAATCAACGGAGTGCACAGGGGTCGCTGAAGTGCACAGGGATCATTGGAGACACAGGGGTGCACAGGGTGTACAGGGGTCTCTGGAGACACTGGAGTGCAGAGGTTGTTAGAATGGTCAGGGTCACAGTCACTGAAAACATGGGGAACACACAGTGAAGGGTCAGGGGCTTGGTTTAGGCAGAGGAACACTCTGCTCAACCACCGAGCAACTTATCTTTTAGCCCTATAAGGTGGTGCCTTGAAACTGTTTGGCTGCGACACTGACACTCTGGATGGAGCCCAGAAGTGCCAGCAGCTGTGTATTAGATAGATAGCCCAGTACTGGATCAGGGACAAGGTGAGTGTGACAGGGGCAGAGATAGAAGAATAACAATTGAAAAATTACCGGGCAGGATTTTTAACTATTCCCTTTTACTTTCAAAACTAAATGAAATGCTGGTTACCAGACCCTCAGATCCAGGGGCGGACTGACCATTTGGAAACTCGGGCACTGCCCGAGGGCCCGGGGTCAGTAGGGGGCCCCACGAGATGCCCCTGGTACCTTTTTTCATAGGCTTTTATGAGTTTGGGGAAGGATACAGGGGCCCCATGATCCCCTATTGCCCGGGGGCCTCATGAGTTGTCAGTCTGCCCCTGCTCAGATCCCCCTGAACCCTGGAACATCGGCCCCATCTGTAGTCACAGCCCAGAACGACCTCTACAATCAATGTCTATAAACCTCTTATTCCCTCTCATGTGTCTGAGCTGTTTGTAAAATAAAATGTACATGATGCTCTGTAGTTAGCAGCGATCCCTCCGGCTCCCTCTGGGTTAATTAATCCTTAGCACAGTAACAAGCGTACACAGATTATACTCAGCCGAGGAAGTTGAGTCATTGATCTATAAACCGCCTTCTTCATTTACCCTCTTATTGACATCATCTGTTTTCTTCTCATTAGGATCCAGTAATTAAATGCTAATATTGATTCTGCGACTTCTCTCTGAGCTTGACCAGAAATCCAAGGCTTAGAGGAGGCTAAAGATAACTGGCCCCTCTATATTCTCTAGTGATGGGCCCCCAGTCCACCCAGGGAGGGGTACTGACTGTGAAACGATCGGCTCCTTAGAGAGTCTGATAAAAATCGGTGTGTTGCAGCTGCATGGCAACAGGTGGACATGGAGGACCTCCTTGGTCCTATGGTGACAATTCCACAATGATAAAAAAAAAAGTGCAGCCAGTACTATTTCAGAGCATCCAATAAATTCAGAACATACATACTTTATATTCAACACCCCAATGTACCCACAAAATTGGGAGACTAGTCATGTCCAAGTAACAGTAGCACACATCATCAATGGGCCCCATGAAAGGACATTCTTTAGGTTCCCATTAATTTAGAAATTATGCCCACTTCTCAGCTGCCCTGTTCAGTGTCTAGTTCAGCCTTTCTCAACTTTTTGAACACAGAGGAACCCTTGAAATATTATTATTATACAGGATTTATATAGCGCCGACAGTTTGCTCAGCGCCATGGGCGGACTGACCATTTGGAAACTCGGGCACTTCCCAAGGGCTTGGGGTCAGTAGGGGGCCCCATGAGATGCCCCTGGTACCTTTTTCATAGGCTTTTTTGAGTTTGGGCAAGGATACAGGGGCCCCATGATCCCCTATTGCCCGGGGGCCCCATGAGTTGTCAGCCCGCCCCTGCTCAGCGCTTTACATTATGGTGGGAGACAATACAGTAACAATACAGTTCAAAACAAGAGGGATTTGAGGGCCTTGCTCATTGGAGCTTACAATCTAGGAGGGAGGGGATAGTGGTACAAAAAGTAATAACTGTGATGCAGTGGTTGGAAGAGTAGAGGATTCCAGTATTAGCTGGGGTCGGGGTAGGCTTCCCTGAAGAGATGGGTTTTCAGAGTGTGCCTAAAAGTGAGCAGAATAGGTGATAGTCTGATAGATTGGGGTAGGGAGTTCCAGAGGATGGGAGAAGCCCTGGAGAAGTCCTGGAGACAAGCATGGGAGGAGGAGACAAGGGAGCTAGAGAGTAGGAGGTCTTGTGAGGAGCGGAAATAACCTTCCGGTTTCAGGGAACCCCTTCTAAAAATGACTAGATCTACAACTCATGATACATCCGTGTGATGGTCAGTGGGAAGAATGCCCCTTACAATTGTTGTCATTGAGAAAAATTCCCCCCCTTACAGATGGCTAAAAAGATGGTGTCAGTGAGAACATATCTGAAAGGCAGAAATTGCTCATTGATCAAGGAAACCCCAGCAACCTCTGGAGGAACCCTAGGGCTCCATGGAATTCTAGCTGAGAAACCCTGGTCTATTTCATGTCATGTGGTACTTGCCCAACCCACATGGTATGTTAATGGGCCCCATGAATGTCAGGCCCATTGAGACAAAAGTTTGTTTTGTTATGGAAAATGATGGACTGTTTTGTTTTTCTTGTTGCTTTTGTTTGTTTTTGGAAAATAAAAGCTGGCTAATGATCCAGACCCCCAAATATCACAATATATACAATTGTTGCAGCAGTTCCATGTAGTCCATAAAGGTCTAATCCGAACGTATTCCTTATTCCTCTGCAGGTTAAAGCAGAGCTCCGGAAACAGTGGAATCTCTTCCTACTCCAGTATTTTCCATGCAAAAGCTGTTTCTTCAGAAGTCAAGGCAAGTACAAAACCCAAGCTGCTAAAAAATCAAAAAACACATTATTCACTCATAATGGGGTTTACCAGAATGGGAAAAAAAAGAGCAAAGTTCATCTGCTTCCGGCCCCCAGCAACCTGCCCTCTGACCTGGACCCCCACCACAGCGCCACCCTTCAGTACTTCACCAGGGGAAGCGTTTCCGAGAGCAGCGATGGCGGTTTAACGCTGGGAGAGACATTCGAGGAGACAGTGGAAGAAAGTGATATTTGTTAGGGGCAAAATGATGATTTTAGAAAATGATCCTAGAAGAAGTTTAAAAATGGTGGCTGAATTTTCATCAGAACGGCAGAGAATCGGGTTCCATGTACTAAGGAATTAACAATTTTCAACCAGGAAAATCAACAGGACCTCATATGAAGGACGACTTCAGGAATGGATCACTTCAGAAAGGAAATTAAAAAAAAAAAAAACTATATAGAGGCTGATTCTGAATGTAGCAATGGCCAGATAGAAACTTTTAAACCAAACTCTTGAATGTTTTTATTGGAAATTATAATTTTTTGTATATTTTGCTATAATTCAAGTACAAATTTTGGAATAGATATTACTTTTAGTATATTTGTGTATATTGGTTAGTAGGTAACATAATCCTTAAAGGCCCTTGACCCACTTAATACAGGATAGGCCACTTTTGAATGTTTACCTTGGATGTCCTTAAAATCTATATTTAAAACTAAAACTTTCCTGCACCTTTATTGAATAAATATCACAGATTCTTTAAAGTATTTTTTTTTTTTTTTAGTTTCTGCATTTTAGAAATACACAAAGTGAAATCAAATAGAAAAAAATGGATATGTTTGGAATGTCCAGTTTGCAATTCAATTGTGAGGGTTTTTTGTTATTTTGCTTATCAGAATTTTTGGGAAAGTTAAATACTTTGGAATTTTAAAGATTATACATTTTTCACTTCATAAATTGATTTAAAACAAAAATAACAAAGGAAAATATTTTCACACTTAAATACTGTATATAATATATATCTATAATAATAGTAAAAAAAAAAAAAATATATATATATATATATATATATAATTTTTTTTTTTCACTGATGCAAATTTTACATTTTCCCTGTTTGTGGCAGTTTACAGGTTCTGGTCAGCGCATTTCATTTCTACTGTAACTACAATGTTTATATTTCTTACAACTTGCACAATATTATTGTAAATTTATATGAATGAAGGATAATGATTATAAGATTTTGTGTAATTAAATTGTAGATATTTCATTTTTTACAAGATTTTAAATTTTTTTTAAAGTGTTCACAAAACTATTTTATGGTCACTAAATAAAAATACATTTAAAATGTATTTTCACTATTGTCATCGGTCTCTTTTAAATGATATAATACACTGCTCAAACAAATTCCGATCTCATGGTGTGAGGAACGTAAAGATGCCCCATCGTTTGATGGAAATTAAAATGATCAACCTACAGAGGACTGAATTCAAAGAAAATCAAGAAAATCAAAGTGAAAAAATGATGCAGTAGGTTAGTCCATTTTGCTGAAATTTCATTGCAGCAACTCAAATGGTCCTCAATAGTTTGTATATCCCCCACGTGCTTTCCTCCCAGATCTGGGCCAGGAATCACTGAGCTCCTGGACAGTCTGAGGTGCAACCTGGTGATATCAGATGGACCGAAACATGATATCCTCGAGGTGTTCTACTGGATTTAGGTCAGGCGAGCGTGGGGGCCATTCAATGGCATTATTTCCTCCATCCTCTAGGAACTGCCTGCATACTCTCCCCACATGAGACCGGACATTGTTGTGCACCAGGAGGAACCCAGGACCCACTGCATCAGCGTAGGGTCTGACAATGGGTCCAAGGATTTCATCCCAATACCTAATAACAGTCAGGGTGACATTGTCTAGCCTGTAGAGGTCTGTGTGTCCCTCCATGGAGATGCCTCCCCAGACCATCAATGACCCACCACCAGAATGGTCATGCTGAACGATGTTACAGGCAGTATAACGTTCTCTACGGCTTCTCCAGACCCTTTCCTGTCTGTCACATGTGCTCAGGGTGAACCTGCTCTCATCTGTGAAAAGCACAGGGCGCCAGTGGTGGACCTGCCAATTCTGGTGTTCAATGGCAAATGCCAATTGAGCTCTATAGTGCTGGGCAGTGAGCACAGGGGCCACTAGAGGACGTCGAGCCCTCAGGTCACCCTCATGAAGTCTGTTTCTGATTGCTTAGTCAGAGACATTCACACCAGTGGCCTACTGGAGGTCATTTTGTAGGGCTCAGGCAGTGCTCATCCTGTTCCTCCTTGCACAAAGGAGCAGATACCGGTCCTGCTGATGGGTTAAGGACCTTCTACAACCCTGTCCAGCTCTCCTAGAGGAACTTCCTGTCTCCTGGAATCTTCTCCATGCTCTTGAGACTGTGCTGGGAGACACAGCAAACCTTCTGGCAATGGTACGTACTGATGGGCCATCCTAGAGGAGCTGGACTGCCTGTACAACCTCTGTAGGGTCCAGGTATGGCCTCATGCTACCATTAGTTACACTGACCCTAGCCAAGTGAAAAACTAGTGAAAAACAGAAAAGATGAGTAGGGAAAAAACTATCAGTGACCTCCACATGTAAAACCATTCCTGTTTTGGGGGTCGTCTCATTGTTGCTCATCTAATACACCTGTTGTTAATTTCACTAACACCAAAGCATCTGAAGTTAATTAAAAATCAATAACTGAAATTGATTAACAACCCCCTCTGCTACTTCACTGACCAGATCAATATCCCAGGAGTTTAATTGACTTGATGCTAGACTCAAAGTGTTATAAATTAAATAAAAAGTGTATAAAACTGTTTCTTTAATTTCTTTGAGCAGTCTATATCAAATATATAGCAATCTTTTGGAAAAACGGCAACATTTTTCAAATCCACAAAGACCAAACGAATATATGAAATGAATGCTGAAGATATGGAATGAATTCCAAAAATAAATTGGGTTAACATAAAAAATATGAAAAATATGAAAATAAATGAATCCGAAATGAAATGAAAATTTACAGCATGTACATGTCTAGTTAATGGATAGGCTGCATTCTCAGGAATGTCATCAATGTTTAGTGAATGGATAGCATGATGCCACGAGTCTCTAATTAATCTCAAGGCAACATTCTCAATGATATCACCAGCCTCTAGTGAATGGATAGGCTACATTCTCAGTGATGTCACTGGTCTCTGGTGAATGGATAGGCTACATTCTCAATTATGTCACTGGTCCCTGGTGAATGATAGGCTACATTCTCAGTGATGTCACTGGTCCCTGGTGAATGGATAGGCTGCATTCTCATTGATGTCACTGGTCCCTGGTGAATGGATAGGCTGCATTCTCATTGATGTCACTGGTCCCTGGTGAATGGATAGGCTGCATTCTCAGTGATGTCACTGGGCTCTGGTGAATGGATAGGCTGCATTCTCATTGATGTCACTGGTCCCTGGTGAATGGATAGGCTACATTCTCAGTGATTTCACTGGTCCCTGGTGAATGGATAGGCTACATTCTCATTGATGTCACTGGTCTCGGGTGAATGATAGGCTACATTCTCATTGATGTCACTGGTCCCTGGTGAATGGATAGGCTGCATTCTCAGTGATGTCACTGGGCTCTGGTGAATGGATAGGCTGCATTCTCATTGATGTCACTGGTCCCTGGTGAATGGATAGGCTACATTCTCAGTGATGTCACTGGTCCCTGGTGAATGGATAGGCTACATTCTCATTGATGTCACTGGTCTCTGGTGAATGATAGGCTACATTCTTATTGATGTCACTGGTCCCTGGTGAATGGATAGGCTACATTCTCATTGATGTCACTGGTCTCTGGTGATTGGATAGGCTACATTCTAAGTGATGTCACTGGTCTCTGGTGAATGGATAGGCTGCATTCTCAATGATGTCACTGGTCTCTGGTGATTGGATAGGCTACATTCTAAGTGATGTCACTGGTCTCTGGTGAATGGATAGGCTGCATTCTAAGTGATGTCACCAGCCTTTAGTGAATGAATAGGCTGCATTCTCAGGGATGTCACTGGGCTCTAATGAATGGATGGACTGTATTCTCACTGTTGTCACATGCACTCTTACTCAGATGCTCCATAGGAATGAATGGAAATGCAAAGTATGTGTGTCAAACCAGCCAGGAATACTTCTACAAGCAGATCTGTGATGTCATCAGTGACAAGTCGCTGGATCAGGAACAATATGCTGCAACACTACTTTAAAGTGGAACTAAACTGTATCTGAGTACCACAAACGTAAACGCTATTTAATTCATTTTTAATATTCAAAGCAAACTCCCTCCATCTCCATACTTCCAAATCTCTTTGATAAACACCCTTCTAGTGTTTCTAGCTGTGGCCATCTTCAGTAAGGGCTGATGGTTCATGCAGCATTTACTTCCCGAAATCCATCTGCCCTTATCTCAGGCATGCAATCAGTAGGGTGTGCTTAGCTGAGAAAGTCCCTCTTCCCTCCTCCAGATTAAACAAAAAGTTTCCATGAAGACTCCCGGGATGTATGACATCATTGTGGCCTAAGCCAGAAATCAAGAATCAACTAAAGAAATGTAAAAAAAAAAGTTTATAACAAGTAAATATAATACACCTTCCTATCTACTTACTAATGCTAGCAGCATAAGGGAAAAAATAGTTCATGTTGATTAACCCCCCTGGCGGTATTCCTGAGTGTAGCTCAGGGTTAACTTTCAGTACCAAAAGCAGTAACCATGAGCTACACTCGGGAATACACTGCAGTGTTGCTCCGGGATTCCCTGCAGCACTTACCTTGTCCTGCGCTCCCGCGATGTCCCCCCTGCAGTGTCCCCGGCTATCTCCTCCGGCCGATGCCGGCATCCGTCTTCCGGGTTCCGTTCCTCGCGAGCGTCGGGACGTACGGGGGAAGGAACTGGTGGGAAATTTTAAAATTTTAAAAGTGACGTTCACTAAAATCACTAAAATCACATAGTATAACATTCCTGTATCAAACCATTTCACATACATTTTGTCCCGAGTGCTTTGTCCGGCGCCCTGCCTGCATTTTTACTGTTCTTTCTGCCTGGAAACTGAGAAACGTTCATGGCGTCCAAAAAGCGTCCCTTTAGGTCAAAATCGGTTTTAGACCAGCTAGAGAACAGCGATAGTAAATCAGAACCACTTGCAGAATTGAGTGATAATGATTTGTGGGGAAATTCGTCATCAGACACTGAAAACGATTTTGCGACTTTGCTCAGTGATGTGCGAACTTGGCGCTATATTTCACATTTCAGTGTTTTTGGTTTGATTACATTATTGAATTACATTTATTATTATTATATTATTTTTTATGATTATTTATTATATTATAATTTATGATTTCGTGTTTCAAATTTTATCCTACCCGGGATGTTTACTAGACTCTTGTTCGGACAGATTTCAGTGTTATTCCTAAAAATGAAAGGCCTACAATAAAAAAACAACATATTTCCATGCAAAAAAATTTACCGCTTTGAGCACAGAAATACTGACATAATCAGACCGCTAGGGAGGTTAAGAGAGTTTACTTCTGCTTTAACACATGTCATTTGAAAACAATCGGCAGCCGGTACCCAGGAGAGAAGCTCCCAGTTCATTCCTGTGTCATAACCTTTTTAATTCCCGGATACCGCGAGCTAACAGGTAAAGATCAATACGGTGGGACAAGTCTGTAAAGAGATCTCATTTACCAAATAATTGCAAATTGGGTCATTTGAACTCTCCATATTCTCCCAACGAATGACCTGAAAACACAGATGGTGACTTAATCCACCTAGGATCCCATAGCATTTGTTAAAGCAGAATTAAGGGACTAATGCTGCCTACACAAGATGTAAGCTGATTACTCGTCTTCTTGTATGTGGATGATAATTGTGCAGTCTGCTGTAATAAGGGTTATCCTTACCACCAAAACCGCATCAATTCCAAGTAGAAAGGCTGAGCGCAATGAAAGTGGCATTGGAAGAGCATCACGAGTCCAGTACAGAGCACAATTCAACAAAGCCTCCAATGGGCCAACGACTGAAGAGCATGGACTCATAATGATACACAATAGAAGAATGTTCATTCATCTTTCTCTTTCTCCATTCTCATTTCTCCTCTCCTTCTCATTTTGTCTTTATCTCCATCACTGAGGCTCAATTTATAGAAAAAATTAGAGCAAAAATAATTGCAAAGCCTCCATTGAATTCTGGGGCCATATATGAAAGTGAATATGAACAATCCCTGAAATTATTCAGCCATTTACAGAGTGCGTTGAATAGCCAAATAATCTTGTTATGCCTCCTGTTTCCCAAATATAAGTAGCAAAAAATTGAGAAAAAAATAAGCTGAAATGTAAAAAAATAAATGGTTTTGGTTTGCCAAATGATGATCATGCTCCAAGCTATTCCAGATCAGGGGCGGACTGACCATTTGGGAACTCGGGCACTGCCCGAGGGCCCGGGGTCAGTAGGGGGCCCCATGAGATGCCCCTGGTACCTTTTTCATAGGCTTTTTTGGGTGTGGGTGAGGACACAGGGGCCCCATGATCCCCTATTGCCCGGGGGCCCCATAAGTTGTCAGTTCGCCCCTGTTCCAGATCCACAGAGATGGTTCTCATATGGTAAGATTTTTTGGTCAGTTGTATTCTCCACAAGAATTTAAGTCGTTCTCTCAACTGAGGGAAGAATTTAACCTCCCTTTTAGTTTTTTTTTTACTAATATCAACCTCCTTACGCTTTTGTACGTGCAATTCAGAATTCATGACAATCCCATGAGCGTCACTCATCTGAACAACTTTTGTGAAGGCCAAATGCCACTAAACTAGTTTCTACTTACTATTCTACTCTTACCAATATCTTGAGTTAGATATCAACAGGCCCAACACAAATGGTCTTCACCTGCTCTCCAGATTACCGATCAAGATTGGTCAGATTTTGAAGCTACATACAAGCAGGGGCGGACTGACCATTTGGAAACTCGGTCACTGCCCGAGGGCTCGGGGTCAGTAGGGGGCCCCATGAGATGCCCCTGGTACCTTTTTCATAGGCTTTTTTGAGTTTGGGCAAGGACACAGGGGCCCCATGATCCCCTATTGCCCAGGGGCCCCATGAGTTGTCAGTCCGCCCCTGCATACAAGGGTTCAGTTTATTCTTACAGGAACAGACTGAAACCTTTCCACCACAGGCACTTCTCACCTGTTAGATTGCATAAAATGGGCCTACACCAGTGGTGGTCAACTTTCTTGATAAGGGGGCTTCAACATCACCAAAGTTCTCACATAAAATTCAGTTAATATTCAATGTCAGAGGCAGCAGACATACAATATTCAAATATTATGGGCATGAAGCAAGAGATGGTGAGAGACTGTGGACAGGTATAGGATGGGGGTTAATTTTCCCAAGGTGCCACATGAGAAACTGGGACTGTTGTGGAGAGTTGAACCTAATTCTTCTCAACATTAACTTTGGACCTGGGAAGGTCTGTAAATACATAAACATTAAAATAAAAATGGTGCTAAGAATATTAGCTAAACTGTTTATGAAATAGGGCTCTTTCAGATGGCTGGTTGGGGTTGGTAAAAATGGGAGGCTGAGCTGCGGTTCACAGGTCGCGGCATTTTTAACTTAGGCTGCAGAGTCTGACAAGTGCCACAGATTGTCAGATTTGCCCATTGAGGCGAGTGGCATGTTGTCAGTGGAGGCATGGAGGGCTGGATAGGGACAGCTACAGGGCCCGATGCGGCCCTGTGGCCACAATTTGCTCAGGACTGGTATAGGAGATGGTCAGAGACTGTTGACATAGTACAAGAGATGGTCAGATACTGTGGACATAATACAAGAGATAGTCAAAGACTGCGGACACGATACAGGAGAAGGGCAGAAATAGCCAGTGGCTGCAGACATGGTACAAGAGATGGTCAGAGACAGTGGACATGACTATCAGAGACCGTAAATATGATGTAGGAATTGTTTGAGACTGGTGACAAGCTTTAGGAGACAGTCCTAGATTGGAGGCATACTACATGAGATTGCATGAAATCATTGCTATAGCAGGACAACAGGGAAACCCAGAGCAGGGGTCCCAAGGGCGGCACATTAAGTGGCAAAGGGCCGCAGGTTGGGCACTAGGAGCCTACACCCTTCTGCAACATATTTCAAGGGATGTTGGGATACTGCAGATTTTTTTGCACTGTTTCATGGACTGTCACTGTATCCAGAATTTTTGGCTACGTATTATTGATTTATTTTCTCTATATCCCTGGGGCTTCTTAATATTTCCCATCCCAAAAATTGTTTATTAGGTATTTTTGGAGATCTACCGATCTCTAAGTATACCAAAATGCTATTACGTAGACTCAAATTTCATGCCAAAAAGACAATTCTCTAAACATGGAAAGGATCCTCTCCCCCTTCCACTGATGGTCATGCCAGTTCTGCTCGATTGGACAGCATCTAAAGGGACTTATTGTAGTTGACTTTTGGTCCCAGGTCAGTCCAGACCCAATTTACCATCACATTCCTGAGGAAAGGTGAAGACACTTCTCATGAAACATGTTGGCTTTACTCACCACCTGTGAACTGTCAATTTCAAAAAAACTTTTAATATAGAATGTATCTATACCGAGCGTTCTTCTACGCCCATCCAAGGGACCTTCAAGGATACCTCACAGAACAGAGAGTTGCCTGTCTTGACTTGTAGAGCCAACATGTTTTTCCCATTTGGATCCAGACCCT
The DNA here is from genome assembly GCF_062004578.1 of Staurois parvus. NCBI lineage: Eukaryota > Metazoa > Chordata > Amphibia > Anura > Ranidae > Staurois > Staurois parvus. Next base: position 486,132 of record NW_028318837.1, read on the forward strand.
TTGGAATCTCCATGGAATGCAAGCTGGTGGGAAGGGGCAGCATGGCCTTTACTTTGCACAGAGAAGCACAGAGATCCAGAGATGGCATCATTGTAGATGAATGATATGTTCCACAAAGATAGGTTACCCGTATGGGCAATGGTGTATTTAGGTTTTGAGCTGCCCCAGGCAACACAAAAATTGGCGCCCCCCCCCCCAGAAAGAGCCTGACACTGACCAAGAACACCCCTGCCCTCCACCGAATCCTCCACTAGCACTGCCCCCCATACACCAGCCACCTTCACAGCTCCGGATATCCCCGGAAACGAGAGTCAGGCTGTGCATACACCGTTATGAAACCCACAGCATCTCTCGGATCCCACCAGGTCCCCATGCTGTGTGTGTCCCTTCTTCAGTCCCTTCTTCAAAGGGCCAGTGCTGCCCCCCCCTGAAAAATGCCACCCTAGGCAAATGTCTTGTTTGCCTTGTGGTAAATACACCCCTGCGTATGGGGTGAAGGCATGTGGGTTTGAATGAAACCATTCCTAGATTGTAAGCTCGAAAGAGCAGGGCCCTCGAACCCCTGGTGTATTGTTTTGTTACTGTATTGTCTCATGTATTGTCCCCCACTATTTTGTACAGAGCTGAGCAAACCTTTTGGCGCTATATAAATACTATATAATAATAATAATAATAATTTTCATCTCCGCGTCTGTGGGGTCCGCCATATACGCCAGGAATGGTACCTTCCCGTATTCTCAGACAGTTAACTAGAAGTTTAGAAGCAGACAGAAAAAGACATAACTTCTAGCAGAAGTTTAAAATAAACCGAGAATAACAGGAGCGTATGCAATTTTGGAATTGTTTATTATAATTTTCTTCTTCGGATTGTCTGCAGATTTGCTTGATGAGCTGTAATTATTTCCTTGGAAACGTGAAAGAAAAGTAACATTCGCTGTGGAATAATGACAGGGATTTACAGGAACGGAGAATGGGTTTGATGAAAAACTTTCCTCCACCAATCAGCCCTTCAATTCCCTATAAACGGAGACGTCAAGACGCAATCACCGTCTGGGGTGATTTGTCGCTCTGATTGTTGTGCCGAGTTTTTTTTACATTTACAGAAAATATTTCCTTTCTGAGAAAAAACAAAAAATGTTACCTTAACAAGTTCACCAGAAATGGGATTTAAAATATCATTGCACTTGGTATTAAAACAGAGCTGCCCTGTTTATGATTTTCTAAGATGGTGCAAAAGTGTGATCAGTGTAAAGTGAGTCGGGGCAGAATTATGGAAGGAAGCCACCATTGCTGACTTCTTTTTGAAGGTGTAGGTTCCTGACCAGGGGCAGACTGACCATTGAGGCACTCGAGCACTGCCTGAGGGCCCTGGGTCAGTAGGGGGCCCCATGAAATGCCTCTGGTACCTTTCATAGGCTTTTTTGGGTGTGGCTTGAGTGTGGGTGAGGACACAGGGGCCCCATGATCCCCTATTGCCCGGGGGCCCCATGAGTTGTCAGTCCACCCCTGCTCCTGACTGTCACCGTGATCCTTCCTTTAACCACTTGCCTCCTGGGCACTTATACCCCCTTCCTGCCCAGGCCAATTTTTAGCTTTCATCATAGTCGCACTTTGAATGACAGTTGCGAGGTCATGCAACACTGTACCCAAACAAAATTTGTATCCTTTTTTTGAGATAGAGCTTTCTTTTGGTGAGATTTAATCACCACTGGGGTTTTTATTTTTTGCTATACCAACTAAAAATACTGAACATTTTGGGGGAAAAAAGGAGGATCAGGCACAGGTAAAAAGATACAGGGGCTCATGGGAAACAAACACCAAGGCACTGATCACAGGCCTGGTCCTGCTTAAATACACCTCCTGCAATCAGCCTCAGGTGATGGCTTGATTGCAGGAGTGAGATTCTGGCTGCTGAGAGCACCCGCTGGACAGCCTTGGTACTGCAGCCCACAAGGCAGGTGAGTCCCTCCACCATTGGCGAGTCCATTCCTGACAGGAACCTCTTCATTTTTGATATGAGACTAGCACGCAACCAAAAAACTAACGATAAGTCGTCCGATTATCTGATTGTGTGTACTAGATTGTGTGTACTAGGCTTTTTTGAGTGTGGGCGAGGACACAGGGGTCCCATGATCTCCTATTGCCCGGGGGCCCCATAAGTTGTCAGTTTATCCCTGCCTAGACCCATCTATTTCAAATCCCGAGAGCTTCTATAAATGGAATCTAGAACTTTGAGGCATCTTCCTGAACCTGCTCATCTAACATAAGATTGATCAAGTTCATATTTGGGCTATATGAGGAACAGGACGTCAGCATACGAACACATAAGTGGATTTACAGCCTTTATTTTTAGACTGAAAGCTTAGCGATGAAGAGCAGGGTTCATTTTTAAACAACTTTAAGGAGGCCACATAATAAATCTTGGCCACCTCCCTCTTCTTTTGGGCCGAGGTCCTTTCAGGTCAGCCTTAAGAGGAGAACATCAGGGTTGGCTGAGTACGGTCCATGTCGTAGAAGAGTTCTAACATCGAATTATATAATTCATCAATATAAAGAAAAATGTGGCAAATGTTAGAATCTAAATTGGAAGCCAAACATTTTTTACATCAAATGCTTAATTGTGTAATCTAGTCTTAAAGTCCTAACTGGGGCAGCACAGTGCCTAAATGGTTAGCACTTCAGCCTGGCAGTACTCGGGTCTTCAGTTCAAATCCCAACCATGGCACCACCTGCCTGGAGTTTGCATGTTCTCCTTGTGCCTGTGTGGGTTTCCTCCCACACTCCAAAGTCATGCTGGTGGGTGAATTGGATCCTGTCTAAATTGGCCCTAGTATGTGTATGTATGAATGTGAGTTAGGGACCTTAGATTGTACAACCCTTGAGGGTTAGGGACCTTAGATTGTACAACCCTTGAGGGTTAGGGACTGATGTGAATGTACAATATATATGTGTAAAAGTGCTCTGTAAATTGATGGTGCTATATAAGTACCTGAAATAAATAATAAATAAATGAATTTGGACTATGAATGTGTTTTAGGAGGGCAAATACAATGGGTAAAAAAATAATGTCACATTATTATGCTAACGTTACTGCCAAGTACATGGGTGAAACTCTCTCGCCAGCACAGAATAATGCCTATAGCAGAGTTTCTCAACCAGGGCTACCAGTAGCCACCAATATCGATTATGTTTTTAACTTTGTATAAGGGGGGCAGTGTTCCCACTGATCAATGATGTAAGGGTGTCCTTCTCCCACTGACCATTAACATAAAGGGTTCTTGGTCACCGAGGTAATGGACCACTACACTGACTACCAATACAAGAAGGCACTTTTCCACTGACCACTAATGTAAGGGGTACTATGTTGGTGTTCTTTTTGCGGCCACAATTATTTTGTTCAATTTCATGATTGCTACTGCTGTCTTAGGAAGAAGGGTCAGCTGCACACCAGAGGATGATGAATATAGTGTATATTTTTTATTGTTATTGTACAGGATTTATATAGCGCCAACAGTTTGCTCAGCGCTTTACAATATAACGGGAGACAATACAGCAACAATACAGTTCAATACAAGAGGGATAGGAGGGCCCTGATCCTGGGAGCTTACAATCTAGGAGGTAGGGGCTAGTGGTACAAAAGGTAGTAACTGTGGGGGATGGACTGGTTGGAAGATTCCAGAAATGCCCGTAGCAAAAAAGAAAGAAGAAATGGCGCAGGGCATACATGACTAGGCTCAGAGTGGGGAAGGAGGAACAGGAGGGGTTAAGGCAGATCCAAGGGGTTTGTTTTGATAGTGGGGGTATTTGGTTGGTGGAAGGTTGAGAGTAGGTGGGGTTTCCTGCACCTTAGGGTGGGGGGTTTCAGTGAGGGGGCGTCAGTTGAGCTGGAAGTCAGGAGTAAGAGCTTCCCTCCTGCCCTCCCTGTTTTTGGTGAGTATTGGGTCCCTCCAGGTAAAGGGGGGTTATGTTGGTTCCTGGGCGGTTGTTGGTCTTTGGAGGCGGTTATCTTGGAAGGTAAAAACAATGGTGTGGGACCCATCGGTGGTATGATGTGCCCGGGGACATTCCCAGTTAACCAAGGTTTACATGGAAGGTGGTGGTGCTGCACCGCGGACAGTATGGTTGTCTCCGAGCTGGTTGGTTGCGGCTGGAGGCCTAGTGTATATGGTTGTCCGCAGGTGCATTTCGGATTGTTTGGGGGTGCTTTCGAAGACCAACAACAATTCTTTGGGTTTCTGTTATAAGGAATGGTTGATGTATTTAAATTTGTGTTGTTAATAAAAGGCCATGTTGGCCTTTTACTCCAAAATTGGTGTCATGTTTTTTGTAAGTATAATTGGTTAAGGGGAAAGGGGGGTTTGTACGGAACGGTCATGGTGGTAATGGGGAGTGGACAAGCCTATCTCTGGTGCAATAGTCAAGTATTAGCTGATGGCAGGATAGGCTTCCCTGAAGAAATAGGTTTTCAGGTTAACAGGTCCTGTATTCATGTCCTGGTGTTTTGTGTGTCCTATGGATCAATAAATATACACTATACTCATCAATCCAGTGGTGTTCGGCTGACCCTTCTTCCTGTTCCATCGTGTGTGGTGGCGATCCAGAGCCTGCACCTATCATGGACTGATCTGGATTGTTTGCCTGAGCAGTATACCTTTGTTCTTTGGATATTACTGTCTTATAGAGCACATTTTTTCATGTATTATTATATCTGCAACTTACTGACCATGAAAAAGTATTGTGAGCTAGAGATATAACAACATAATAGGAGTTCCCCAAGACATGAAATTATTTCAAGGGTTTCTCTGTTTTAAAAAGGTTGAGAAAGGATGGTCTTTAGTAATCCTGAACAATCGCAATTAGCAGCACCTAATACTGAGCACTTTGAAAATCCAGCCTTGAAGATAAAGCCATAACAAGGTACCTCGTTCTAATTTCTGGTTGGTTATCCTAGTCCAAATCCAGGTCGAAATAATGTAAGCAATTCACAATGTGTTACAAAAGATAAAACTCGGGTAGGTAATCTTCATAACCCGTATCATGATAAAAATAGATTGGCTCAAGCGAAGGAATTGTGATAACTAATTGAAATTCTAAAGTCACAGAGTCAATATCATTCTGTACATGACGCCTAAACCCTCGTAATCCCAAAAAGGCATTATCTGGATTTAGGCTCATGAAGAATGCCTTGCTCATTACTTTCTTGTGTTTGGTCTTGTAGGACAAAAGGGAAGGTCTTCCTTTAGTTCCTAGACTTCTAATTTTTCATCATGGGTAACAGCAAAAGTAGTGCCCTTTCTAAAGAGATTTTGGAGGAGTTGCAGATGAACACCAAATTTACCCAGGAGGAACTGTGCACCTGGTACCAGTCGTTCCTGAAGGAGTGCCCCAGTGGCAGGATTAGCAAGAAGCAATTTGAAAGCATTTACTCCAAGTTCTTTCCAGATGCTGACCCAAAAGCTTATGCCCACCATGTCTTCAGAAGCTTTGATGCCAACAACGACGGCACATTGGACTTTAAGGAATACATGATAGCGCTACATATGACTTCGTCTGGCAAAGCCAACCAGAAACTAGAGTGGGCATTCTCTTTATACGATGTGGATGGTAATGGAACCATCAACAAAACAGAAGTGCTTGAAATCATTATGGTATGGTGTTTATTTTTATTTGTGTTTTTACCTGTTTTCTAAATGTCATGTTAAAGTTATTCAAAGCCAAGTCAAAATGAAGGTGCTATCAGGTTGCGTGACTATGTACCGTATCTCATATGGCCTTATATATGTCAACATAAAAGAAAGACAAAGCCCCTAACATGTCTATTACATTTAATCCCTAGTTAGTTAAAAGGAGATAATAAATATACCCAACATGTAAACCCTAAACATTTTGCTTCTTAAGGAAAACAGTCAACCACTTTTGATACAATCTACCATACCTTTGGTGGTAAACAGCTTTTTTGAGTTTTCTATATGAGTTTGGTATTCATTTATATATAGGGCCATATCCCCAAACCCCCTCCAATGACATCAATAGTGTATCCACATTGTGCTTCTTCGTGTCTTCTTTACCATTTTTTTCCTCTTTGTCCAGTTTCACAACATACTCTTGGTGAACTGGTGCCTTAATCTGAACTACACATTTTAATGCTTCATACCTTCAGCAAGGTCTGCAGATCAGCTGTCTGGAAAGAACTCGAAGCATATAGTCCAGCCTTTCTCAACCCGGTCTCCTCCAGAGGTTTCCAGGGGTAATTTCTACTACTGAGGCAAGTTACCAATGAAGCCATTGATCTTTTTAGCTATTTGTATGAGGATGATTATTCCAACTGACCCCAAATGTGGGGAGAATTCTTCTCCTTGACCATCACTCTAATGTACAGTGAGCTGTAGATGCAGTATTTTTTATAAGGGTTTCCCTGAGAACAGAATAATATTTCAAGGATTCCTTCCTATTAAAAAAAAGTTGAGAAAGGCTCATCTAATCATTATGGATGAGTGAATTTGAGAGTTTTCATTTCACAAAAAGTTTGGCAATATATAAAATTTAACTCAACGGTATGAAATGATCTGAAACATCCAGAGAGAGAGAGAGAGAATTTTTCCCCTGTACAAATCACTAGTAATACCTCATCTGGAATATGCAGTTCAGTTTTGGGCTCCAAATCACAAAAAGAACATTGGGGAACTGGAGAAAGTACAGAGAAGGGCAACCAAACTGATAAGAGGCATGGAGGAGCTCAGCTATGAGGAAAGATTAGAGGAACTGAATGTATTCTCTCTTGAGAAGAGGAGATTAAGGGGGGATATGATCACCATGTATAATACATAAGGGGGGATATGATCTCCATGTATAATACATAAGGGGGCATATGATCACCATGTATAATACATAAGGGGGGATATGATCACCATGTATAATACATAAGGGGGGATATGATCTCCATGTATAATACATAAGGGGGGATATGATCTCCATGTATAATACATAAGGGGGGATATGATCTCCATGTATAATACATAAGGGGGGGATATGATCTCCATGTATAATACATAAGGGGGATATGATCACCATGTATAATACATAAGGGGGATATGATCCCCATGTATAATACATAAGGGGGATATGATCTCCATGTATAATACATAAGGGGGATATGATCGCCATGTATAATACATAAGGGGGGATATGATCTCCATGTATAATACATAAAGGGGGATATGATCTCCATGTATAATACATAAGGGGGATATGATCTCCATGTATAATACATAAAGGGGGGGATATGATCACCATGTATAATACATAAGGGGGGATATGATCTCCATGTATAATACATAAGGGGGGATATGATCTCCATGTATAATACATAAGGGGGGATATGATCTCCATGTATATACATAAGGGGGATATGATCACCATGTATAATACATAAGGGGGGATATGATCTCCATGTATAATACATAAGGGGGATATGATCACCATGTATAATACATAAGGGGGGATATGATCTCCATGTATAATACATAAGGGGGGATATGATCACCATGTATAATACATAAGGGGGGATATGATCACCACGCATAATACATAAGGGGGGATATGATCTCCATGTATAATACATAAGGGGGGATATGATCTCCATGTATAATACATAAGGGGGATATGATCTCCATGTATAATACATAAGGGGGGATATGATCTCCATGTATAATACATAAGGGGGGATATGATCTCCATGTATAATACATAAGGGGGGGATATGATCTCCATGTATAATACATCAGTGGTCATATAGTGAACTCGGTGCAGAGTCATTCACCCTGAGGTCATCACAGAGGACAAGGGGGCACTCTTTACATCTGGAGGAAAAGAAATGTAATCTCCAAACACGGAAAGGTTTCTTCACAGTGAGAGCTGTGAAAATGTGGAATAGACTCCCTCAAGAGTTGGTTGTGGCCAGCTCAGTGGATTGCTGTAGGAAAGTCCTGGATTCTTTCTTAGATACACAGAATATAACTGGATATAACATTTATAGGTAAAGTTGATCCAGGGAATATCCGATTGCCTCTCGGGTGATCAGGAAGGAATTTTTCCCCTGCAGGAGCAAATTGGATCATGCTTTGCTGGGTTTTTTGCCTTCCTCTGGATCAACTGTGGGTGTAGGATTATAACTTTTTTTTTTTCTTTTTTATTGAACTGGATGGAATTGTCTTTTTTCAGCCAGACTAACTATGTAACTATATAACAAAAGAATAGAAACAACTAAAAAAAACAACTAAAACAAAACTAGATTTTGTTAAGCAATTTTAATCTAAGCAAGTCAATGAGCAAACATTATATTTTCCACTTCTGTGAATCTCACAGTAAAATTAGAAATTTCACTGCAAATCTTGTTTTCCTGAAAATCCCCCTGCCCATCCACAGCAGTTGCATTGGGGTTAATTTACCAAAATCAAATAGGCTGTTCACTTTGCAGGGGAAACTGCACTTTTCAAGGGAATTTGCCCCAGAGTTTATTTAATGTGGGGAAGTTTCACTTTGTAAACAATAGCCAATCACTTTTCAGTCAATATAAACCCTTATAAACCTCAAAAGGTCAATACTTTCTCCCTAGAAAGTGTAATAATATATATACACAACCTTTTTGTAAATTATAAAAATAAATGAATAAAATAAAATAAAAATCAATTTTCAAATTACAAACATATAATGTGCAACAAAATCCCACAAATCCAAAAAATTTCAAAAAAAGTCCAAAATAGTGTCCACAAATATCCCAAATGTATTCACTCTTTTCCTCCACTGAAAGGATTGGCTGCTATTTCATCCAAAACGCACCTCGAAATAAGATATAAAAATATCTAGTGCATTACCTCAATAATAATAAAAATAACAATAATCACCCCGTGCAACCAAAATACACTTCAAAAACTTATAGTGAAAAAAAATAATAAAAATATATATATATTAAATTAATTCCTTATAGTGCATATTAGAGATGAGCGAAGAAATGAAAAATTCGATTCGACTGATTCGGCGAATTCGTGGACAATATTCGATTCGAGTCGAATAAATTCGCTGTGAATTTAACTTAAAAAAGGGTGTTTCTAGGCTTCAGAGAGACTTAATATTAGTGCAGAACACTGTACCTTTAATTTAAATGCCCTTGGAGTCTGCTGGGGAAGAGAAATAATACTGTCAGTCAGTATGACATGCAGATGAGTGCCGTCGATCTTAGAATCACCGCACACTTCACTCATTTGGGCAGTCACGGGGCCAAAACCAGAGTGTGGAGCCACAGTGTGGCGGTGGAGGCAGCAGCAATGGGAGGCCATACAGCACCCTATGACAAAAATGGAAACCACCAGCAGTGTGAGGAGACCTGAAAGTGGCACATGGCAGAGTGTGGCGATAGAGACAGCAGCAATGGGAGGCCGTACAGGGACCCATGACACACTCTGGACCTGGCAGCAGCATGAGGAGGCGGTACAGGGGCCCATGACAGATTACGGGCCTGGCAGCAGCATGAGGAGTCGGTACAGGGGCCCATGGCAGATTACGGGCCTGGCAGCAGCAATGGGAGGCCGTACAGGGACCCATGACACACTCTGGACCTGGCAGCAGCATGGGGAGGCGGTACAGGGGCCCATGACAGATTACGGGCCTGGCAGCAGCATGAGGAGTCGGTACGGGGGCCCATGACACACTCTGGACCTGGCAGCAGCATGAGGAGGCGGTACAGGGGCGCATGACAGATTACGAGCCTGGCAGCAGCAACTTGGACAGGAGGACGTTCAGCTTCTGCACCGTCGGGTGCGTGCTCGCAAACTGTTGTCTCTTGGAAACGGATTCCAAGAAAGACTGCTGACGGAATCCGTGAAGAGGAGTAGCAGGAGAAGGAGCATCTGAACGAGCGGAATATGCCAACAAGCGACAACAGTGGCCCATGACAGATTACGGGCCTGGCAGCAGCATGAGGAGTCGGTACGGGGGCCCATGGCAGATTACGGGCCTGGCAGCAGCTATGGGAGGCCCGTAATCTGCCAGCACCCTATGACAAAAAATGGAACCCACCAGCAGTGTGAGGAGACCTGAAAGTGGCACATGGCAGAGTGTGGCGATGGAGACAGCAGCAATGGGAGGCCGTACAGGGACCCATGAGAGACTCTGGACCTGGCAGCAGCATGAGGAGGCGGTATAGGGGCCCATGGCAGATTAGGGGCCTGGCAGCAGCTATGGGAGGCCCGTAATCTGCCAGCACCCTATGACAAAAAATGGAACACACCAGCAGTGTGAGGAGACCTGAAAGTGGCACATGGCAGAGTGTGGCGATGGAGGCAGCAGCAATGGGAGGCCGTACAGGGACCCATGAGAGACTCTGGACTTGGCAGCAGCATGAGGAGGCGGTATAGGGGCCCATGGCAGATTAGGGGCCTGGCAGCAGCTATGGGAGGCCCGTAATCTGCCAGCACCCTATGACAAAAAATGGAACACACCAGCAGTGTGAGGAGACCTGAAAGTGGCACATGTTTGGGGCATGATTCATGGCGGATTTAGTCAGTTGTGTCAGGAACTGGTGGTTTGAAATCCAGACTAATCCACGCCTGATTCATTTTCACAAACGTCAGTCTCTCCACACTTTGGGTGGACAGTCGTGTCCTCCGCGGAGTTGCAATACCTCCTGCCGCACTAAACACGCGCTCCGATGCCACGCTACTGGCCGGGCATGACAGCCTTTCAAGGGCAAATTCAGCTAGTTGGGGCCAAAGGTCAAGTTTCGTTGCCCAGTAGTCAAGGGGATTGTCTACCTCGGTTGGCAGGGTGCTGTCCAAGTAGGCCTAAGCCTGTTGTTTGAGGTCCTGCTCCAGGTCCACCTGATGCTGCTGCTGCTGCTGCGGCTGGTTAGTAGTTTCCTCACTGCGCTGGTGAAGAAAGCTACTCATCATCGACTGCAGACTGAGGCAGCCGCTGCTGGTGGAGCTGCCACTGCTCCTACCACCCCACCCCTCCCCTGCTGCCATGGCAGCGGAACACGAGCGCACAGGGCCCACAGTGTCTGAGGATGGACGTTGGCGCAGACAGGCAGAGACCAGCTGACTACATAGGTGTTTTTTATAGTACGTTATTTTGGCCTCCCTCTCAGCAGGTGTGAAAAAGGCCACCATTTTTGAACGGTAGCGAGGGTCCAACAAGGTGGACAGCCAAAAGTCATCCCTCTGTCTGATGGTTATTATTCGGCTGTCGCTACGCAAGCAACCGAGCATGCTATGGGCCATTTGTGCCAAGGAATGCGAGGGACTCCCTGCCTCCATCTCCACAGCATACTGCCACGGTGCGTCTAGGTCCTCTGTCTCCTCTTCCTCCTCCTCTACCAGATGCTCCTGCTCCTCCACTCCTGTCCGCTGAGTGGAAAAACCACCCATTTCACTCAATAATTCCTGAGCACCAATGTCCTCCTCTACCTCCTCCTCTTCTTCCAGTCCTGCCCCCACAGGGGCCATGTGGCGTTGAGATCTGTGCGCCACGTCTACCGCACCCTGACCAGCCATTGTTAACAGCATTTGTTCCAGGACGTGCAACAGAGGAATGACGTCGTTCATCCCATAGTCCTGCCGACTCACGAATAGCGTGGCCTCCTCAAAGGGCCTGAGCAAGCGCAGGTGTCACGCATGAGCTGCCAATGGCTGACATCTAAGTTACACAGGGAGTACCTTTATCTGCTTTTAACATCAGGAAATCTGTGATGGCCTTTTGCTGTTCGTAAAGGCGGTCTAACATATGTAGGGTTGAATTCCACCTTGTTGCAACGTCACAGCATGAGGAGTCGGTATAGGGGCCCATGGCAGATTAGGGGCCTGGCAGCAGTTATGGGAGGCCCATAATCTGCCAGCACCCTATGACAAAAAATGGAACACACCAGCAGTGTGAGGAGACCTGAAAGTGGCACATGGCAGAGTGTGGCGATGGAGACAGCAGCAATGGGAGGCCGTACAGGGACCCATGAGAGACTCTGGACCTGGCAGCAGCATGAGGAGGCGGTATATAGGGGCCTACGGCAGATTAGGGGCCTGGCAGCAGCTATAGGAGGCCCGTAATCTGCCAGCACCCTATGTCAAAAAATTCAACACACCAGCAGTGTGTGAGGAGACCTGAAAGTGGCACATGGCAGAGTGTGGCGATGGAGACAGCAGCAATGGGAGGCCGTACAGGGACCCATGACAGACTCTGGACTTGGCAGCAGCATGAGGAGGCGGTATATAGGGGCTTATGGCAGATTAGGGGCCTGGCAGCAGCTATAGGAGGCCCGTAATCTGCCAGCACCCTATGTCAAAAAATTCAACACACCAGCAGTGTGAGGAGACCTGAAAGTGGCACATGGCAGAGTGTGGCGATGGAGACAGCAGCAATGGGAGGCCGTACAGGGACCCATGACAGACTCTGAACTTGGCAGCAGCATGAGGAGGCGTTATATAGGGGCCCATGGCAGATTAGGGGCCTGGCAGCAGCTATGTGAGGCCCGTAATCTGCCTGCACCCTATGTCAAAAAATTTAACACACCAGCAGTGTGAAGAGACCTGAAAGTGGCACATGGCAGCAGAGTGTGGCGATGGAGACAGCAGCAATGGGAGGCCGTACAGGGACCATGACAGACTCTGGACTTGGCAGCAGCATGAGGAGGCGGTATATAGGGGCCCATGGCAGATTAGGGGCCTGGCAGCAGCTATGTGAGGCCCGTTATCTTGCAGCACCCTATGTCAAAAAATTTAACACACCAGCAGTGTGAAGAGACCTGAAAGTGGCACATGGCAGCAGAGTGTGGCGATGGAGACAGCAGCAATGGGAGGCCGTACAGGGACCCATGAGAGACTCTGGACCTGGCAGCAGCAGGAGGAGGCGGTATATAGGGGCCCATGGCAGATTAGGGGCCTGGCAGCAGCTATGTGAGGCCCGTAATCTGCCTGCACCCTATGTCAAAAAATTTAACACACCAGCAGTGTGAAGAGACCTGAAAGTGGCACATGGCAGCAGAGTGTGGCGATGGAGACAGCAGCAATGGGAGGCCGTACAGGGACCCATGACAGACTCTGAACTTGGCAGCAGCATGAGGAGGCGGTATATAGGGGCCCATGGCAGATTAGGGGCCTGGCAGCAGCTATAGGAGGCCCGTAATCTGCCAGCACCCTATGTCAAAAAATTTAACACACCAGCAGTGTGAAGAGACCTGAAAGTGGCACATGGCAGCAGAGTGTGGCGATGGAGACAGCAGCAATGGGAGGCCGTACAGGGACCATGACAGACTCTGGACTTGGCAGCAGCATGAGGAGGCGGTATATAGGGGCCCATGGCAGATTAGGGGCCTGGCAGCAGCTATGTGAGGCCCGTTATCTTGCAGCACCCTATGTCAAAAAATTTAACACACCAGCAGTGTGAAGAGACCTGAAAGTGGCACATGGCAGCAGAGTGTGGCGATGGAGACAGCAGCAATGGGAGGCCGTACAGGGACCCATGAGAGACTCTGGACCTGGCAGCAGCAGGAGGAGGTGGTATATAGGGGCCCATGGCAGATTAGGGGCCTGGCAGCAGCTATGTGAGGCCCGTAATCTGCCTGCACCCTATGTCAAAAAATTTAACACACCAGCAGTGTGAAGAGACCTGAAAGTGGCACATGGCAGCAGAGTGTGGCGATGGAGACAGCAGCAATGGGAGGCCGTACAGGGACCATGACAGACTCTGGACTTGGCAGCAGCATGAGGAGGCGGTATATAGGGGCCCATGGCAGATTAGGGGCCTGGCAGCAGCTATGTGAGGCCCGTTATCTTGCAGCACCCTATGTCAAAAAATTTAACACACCAGCAGTGTGAAGAGACCTGAAAGTGGCACATGGCAGCAGAGTGTGGCGATGGAGACAGCAGCAATGGGAGGCCGTACAGGGACCCATGAGAGACTCTGGACCTGGCAGCAGCAGGAGGAGGCGGTATATAGGGGCCCATGGCAGATTAGGGGCCTGGCAGCAGCTATGTGAGGCCCGTAATCTGCCTGCACCCTATGTCAAAAAATTTAACACACCAGCAGTGTGAAGAGACCTGAAAGTGGCACATGGCAGCAGAGTGTGGCGATGGAGACAGCAGCAATGGGAGGCCGTACAGGGACCCATGAGAGACTCTGGACCTGGCAGCAGCAGGAGGAGGCGGTATATAGGGGCCCATGGCAGATTAGGGGCCTGGCAGCAGCTATGTGAGGCCCGTAATCTGCCTGCACCCTATGTCAAAAAATTTAACACACCAGCAGTGTGAAGAGACCTGAAAGTGGCACATGGCAGCAGAGTGTGGCGATGGAGACAGCAGCAATGGGAGGCCGTACAGGGACCCATGACAGACTCTGAACTTGGCAGCAGCATGAGGAGGCGGTATATAGGGGCCCATGGCAGATTAGGGGCCTGGCAGCAGCTATAGGAGGCCCGTAATCTGCCAGCACCCTATGTCAAAAAATTTAACACACCAGCAGTGTGAAGAGACCTGAAAGTGGCACATGGCAGCAGAGTGTGGCGATGGAGACAGCAGCAATGGGAGGCCGTACAGGGACCCATGAGAGACTCTGGACCTGGCAGCAGCAGGAGGAGGCGGTATATAGGGGCCCATGGCAGATTAGGGGCCTGGCAGCAGCTATGTGAGGCCCGTAATCTGCCTGCACCCTATGTCAAAAAATTTAACACACCAGCAGTGTGAAGAGACCTGAAAGTGGCACATGGCAGCAGAGTGTGGCGATGGAGACAGCAGCAATGGGAGGCCGTACAGGGACCCATGAGAGACTCTGGACCTGGCAGCAGCAGGAGGAGGCGGTATATAGGGGCCCATGGCAGATTAGGGGCCTGGCAGCAGCTATGTGAGGCCCGTAATCTGCCTGCACCCTATGTCAAAAAATTTAACACACCAGCAGTGTGAAGAGACCTGAAAGTGGCACATGGCAGCAGAGTGTGGCGATGGAGACAGCAGCAATGGGAGGCCGTACAGGGACCATGACAGACTCTGGACTTGGCAGCAGCATGAGGAGGCGGTATATAGGGGCCCATGGCAGATTAGGGGCCTGGCAGCAGCTATGTGAGGCCCGTAATCTGCCTGCACCCTATGTCAAAAAATTTAACACACCAGCAGTGTGAAGAGACCTGAAAGTGGCACATGGCAGCAGAGTGTGGCGATGGAGACAGCAGCAATGGGAGGCCGTACAGGGACCATGACAGACTCTGGACTTGGCAGCAGCATGAGGAGGCGGTATATAGGGGCCCATGGCAGATTAGGGGCCTGGCAGCAGCTATGTGAGGCCCGTAATCTGCCTGCACCCTATGTCAAAAAATTTAACACACCAGCAGTGTGAAGAGACCTGAAAGTGGCACATGGCAGCAGAGTGTGGCGATGGAGACAGCAGCAATGGGAGGCCGTACAGGGACCATGACAGACTCTGGACTTGGCAGCAGCATGAGGAGGCGGTATATAGGGGCCCATGGCAGATTAGGGGCCTGGCAGCAGCTATGTGAGGCCCGTTATCTTGCAGCACCCTATGTCAAAAAATTTAACACACCAGCAGTGTGAAGAGACCTGAAAGTGGCACATGGCAGCAGAGTGTGGCGATGGAGACAGCAGCAATGGGAGGCCGTACAGGGACCCATGAGAGACTCTGGACCTGGCAGCAGCAGGAGGAGGCGGTATATAGGGGCCCATGGCAGATTAGGGGCCTGGCAGCAGCTATGTGAGGCCCGTAATCTGCCTGCACCCTATGTCAAAAAATTTAACACACCAGCAGTGTGAAGAGACCTGAAAGTGGCACATGGCAGCAGAGTGTGGCGATGGAGACAGCAGCAATGGGAGGCCGTACAGGGACCCATGAGAGACTCTGGACCTGGCAGCAGCAGGAGGAGGCGGTATATAGGGGCCCATGGCAGATTAGGGGCCTGGCAGCAGCTATGTGAGGCCCGTAATCTGCCTGCACCCTATGTCAAAAAATTTAACACACCAGCAGTGTGAAGAGACCTGAAAGTGGCACATGGCAGCAGAGTGTGGCGATGGAGACAGCAGCAATGGGAGGCCGTACAGGGACCATGACAGACTCTGGACTTGGCAGCAGCATGAGGAGGCGGTATATAGGGGCCCATGGCAGATTAGGGGCCTGGCAGCAGCTATGTGAGGCCCGTTATCTTGCAGCACCCTATGTCAAAAAATTTTACACACCAGCAGTGTGAAGAGACCTGAAAGTGGCACATGGCAGCAGAGTGTGGCGATGGAGACAGCAGCAATGGGAGGCCGTACAGGGACCCATGAGAGACTCTGGACCTGGCAGCAGCAGGAGGAGGTGGTATATAGGGGCCCATGGCAGATTAGGGGCCTGGCAGCAGCTATGTGAGGCCCGTAATCTGCCTGCACCCTATGTCAAAAAATTTAACACACCAGCAGTGTGAAGAGACCTGAAAGTGGCACATGGCAGCAGAGTGTGGCGATGGAGACAGCAGCAATGGGAGGCCGTACAGGGACCATGACAGACTCTGGACTTGGCAGCAGCATGAGGAGGCGGTATATAGGGGCCCATGGCAGATTAGGGGCCTGGCAGCAGCTATGTGAGGCCCGTTATCTTGCAGCACCCTATGTCAAAAAATTTAACACACCAGCAGTGTGAAGAGACCTGAAAGTGGCACATGGCAGCAGAGTGTGGCGATGGAGACAGCAGCAATGGGAGGCCGTACAGGGACCCATGAGAGACTCTGGACCTGGCAGCAGCAGGAGGAGGTGGTATATAGGGGCCCATGGCAGATTAGGGGCCTGGCAGCAGCTATGTGAGGCCCGTAATCTGCCTGCACCCTATGTCAAAAAATTTAACACACCAGCAGTGTGAAGAGACCTGAAAGTGGCACATGGCAGCAGAGTGTGGCGATGGAGACAGCAGCAATGGGAGGCCGTACAGGGACCCATGAGAGACTCTGGACCTGGCAGCAGCAGGAGGAGGCGGTATATAGGGGCCCATGGCAGATTAGGGGCCTGGCAGCAGCTATGTGAGGCCCGTAATCTGCCTGCACCCTATGTCAAAAAATTTAACACACCAGCAGTGTGAAGAGACCTGAAAGTGGCACATGGCAGCAGAGTGTGGCGATGGAGACAGCAGCAATGGGAGGCCGTACAGGGACCCATGAGAGACTCTGGACCTGGCAGCAGCAGGAGGAGGCGGTATATAGGGGCCCATGGCAGATTAGGGGCCTGGCAGCAGCTATGTGAGGCCCGTAATCTGCCTGCACCCTATGTCAAAAAATTTAACACACCAGCAGTGTGAAGAGACCTGAAAGTGGCACATGGCAGCAGAGTGTGGCGATGGAGACAGCAGCAATGGGAGGCCGTACAGGGACCATGACAGACTCTGGACTTGGCAGCAGCATGAGGAGGCGGTATATAGGGGCCCATGGCAGATTAGGGGCCTGGCAGCAGCTATGTGAGGCCCGTTATCTTGCAGCACCCTATGTCAAAAAATTTTACACACCAGCAGTGTGAAGAGACCTGAAAGTGGCACATGGCAGCAGAGTGTGGCGATGGAGACAGCAGCAATGGGAGGCCGTACAGGGACCCATGAGAGACTCTGGACCTGGCAGCAGCAGGAGGAGGTGGTATATAGGGGCCCATGGCAGATTAGGGGCCTGGCAGCAGCTATGTGAGGCCCGTAATCTGCCTGCACCCTATGTCAAAAAATTTAACACACCAGCAGTGTGAAGAGACCTGAAAGTGGCACATGGCAGCAGAGTGTGGCGATGGAGACAGCAGCAATGGGAGGCCGTACAGGGACCATGACAGACTCTGGACTTGGCAGCAGCATGAGGAGGCGGTATATAGGGGCCCATGGCAGATTAGGGGCCTGGCAGCAGCTATGTGAGGCCCGTTATCTTGCAGCACCCTATGTCAAAAAATTTAACACACCAGCAGTGTGAAGAGACCTGAAAGTGGCACATGGCAGCAGAGTGTGGCGATGGAGACAGCAGCAATGGGAGGCCGTACAGGGACCCATGAGAGACTCTGGACCTGGCAGCAGCAGGAGGAGGTGGTATATAGGGGCCCATGGCAGATTAGGGGCCTGGCAGCAGCTATGTGAGGCCCGTAATCTGCCTGCACCCTATGTCAAAAAATTTAACACACCAGCAGTGTGAAGAGACCTGAAAGTGGCACATGGCAGCAGAGTGTGGCGATGGAGACAGCAGCAATGGGAGGCCGTACAGGGACCCATGAGAGACTCTGGACCTGGCAGCAGCAGGAGGAGGCGGTATATAGGGGCCCATGGCAGATTAGGGGCCTGGCAGCAGCTATGTGAGGCCCGTAATCTGCCTGCACCCTATGTCAAAAAATTTAACACACCAGCAGTGTGAAGAGACCTGAAAGTGGCACATGGCAGCAGAGTGTGGCGATGGAGACAGCAGCAATGGGAGGCCGTACAGGGACCCATGAGAGACTCTGGACCTGGCAGCAGCAGGAGGAGGCGGTATATAGGGGCCCATGGCAGATTAGGGGCCTGGCAGCAGCTATGTGAGGCCCGTAATCTGCCTGCACCCTATGTCAAAAAATTTAACACACCAGCAGTGTGAAGAGACCTGAAAGTGGCACATGGCAGCAGAGTGTGGCGATGGAGACAGCAGCAATGGGAGGCCGTACAGGGACCATGACAGACTCTGGACTTGGCAGCAGCATGAGGAGGCGGTATATAGGGGCCCATGGCAGATTAGGGGCCTGGCAGCAGCTATGTGAGGCCCGTTATCTTGCAGCACCCTATGTCAAAAAATTTTACACACCAGCAGTGTGAAGAGACCTGAAAGTGGCACATGGCAGCAGAGTGTGGCGATGGAGACAGCAGCAATGGGAGGCCGTACAGGGACCCATGAGAGACTCTGGACCTGGCAGCAGCAGGAGGAGGTGGTATATAGGGGCCCATGGCAGATTAGGGGCCTGGCAGCAGCTATGTGAGGCCCGTAATCTGCCTGCACCCTATGTCAAAAAATTTAACACACCAGCAGTGTGAAGAGACCTGAAAGTGGCACATGGCAGCAGAGTGTGGCGATGGAGACAGCAGCAATGGGAGGCCGTACAGGGACCCATGAGAGACTCTGGACCTGGCAGCAGCAGGAGGAGGTGGTATATAGGGGCCCATGGCAGATTAGGGGCCTGGCAGCAGCTATGTGAGGCCCGTAATCTGCCTGCACCCTATGTCAAAAAATTTAACACACCAGCAGTGTGAAGAGACCTGAAAGTGGCACATGGCAGCAGAGTGTGGCGATGGAGACAGCAGCAATGGGAGGCCGTACAGGGACCATGACAGACTCTGGACTTGGCAGCAGCATGAGGAGGCGGTATATAGGGGCCCATGGCAGATTAGGGGCCTGGCAGCAGCTATGTGAGGCCCGTTATCTTGCAGCACCCTATGTCAAAAAATTTAACACACCAGCAGTGTGAAGAGACCTGAAAGTGGCACATGGCAGCAGAGTGTGGCGATGGAGACAGCAGCAATGGGAGGCCGTACAGGGACCCATGAGAGACTCTAGACTTGGCAGCAGCATGAGGAGGCGGTATATAGGGGCCCATGGCAGATTAGGGGCCTGGCAGCAGCTATGTGAGGCCCGTAATCTGCCTGCACCCTATGTCAAAAAATTTAACACACCAGCAGTGTGAAGAGACCTGAAAGTGGCACATGGCAGCAGAGTGTGGCGATGGAGACAGCAGCAATGGGAGGCCGTACAGGGACCCATGAGAGACTCTGGACCTGGCAGCAGCAGGAGGAGGCGGTATATAGGGGCCTATGGCAGATTAGGGGCCTGGCAGCAGCTATAGGAGGCCCGTAATCTGCCAGCACCCTATGTCAAAAAATTCAACACACCAGCAGTGTGAGGAGACCTGAAAGTGGCACATGTTTGAGGCATGATTCATGGCGGATTTAGTCAGTTGTGTCAGGAACTGGTGGTTTGAAATCCAGACTAATCCACGCCTGATTCATTTTCACAAACGTGAGTCTCTCCACACTTTGGGTGGACAGTCGTGTCCTCCGCGGAGTTACAATACCTCCTGCCGCACTAAACACGCGCTCCGATGCCACGCTACTGGCCGGGCATGACAGCCTTTCAAGGGCAAATTCAGCTAGTTGGGGCCAAAGGTCAAGTTTCGTTGCCCAGTAGTCAAGGGGATTGTCTACCTCGGTTGGCAGGGTGCTGTCCAAGTAGGCCCAAGCCTGTTGTTTGAGCTCCTGCTCCAGGTCCACCTGATGCTGCTGCTGCTGCTGCGGCTGGTTAGTAGTTTCCTCACTGCGCTGGTGAAGAAAGCTACTCATCATCGACTGCAGACTGAGGCAGCCGCTGCTGGTGGAGCTGCCACTGCTCCTACCACCCCACCCCTCCCCTGCTGCCATGCCAGCGGAACGCGAGCGCACAGGGCCCACAGTGTCTGAGGATGGACGTTGGCGCACAAAGGCAGAGACCAACTGACTACATAGGTGGTTTTTATAGTACGTAATTTTGGCCTCCCTCTCAGCAGGTGTGAAAAAGGCCACCATTTTGGACCGGTAGCGAGGGTCCAACAAGGTGGACAGCCAAAAGTCATCCCTCTGTCTGATGGTTATTATTCGGCTGTCGCTACGCAAGCAACCGAGCATGCTATGGGCCATTTGTGCCAAGGAATGCGAGGGACTCCCTGCCTCCATCTCCACAGCATACTGCCACGGTGCGTCTGGGTCCTCTGTCTCCTCCTCCTCCTCCTCTACCAGATGCTCCTGCTCCTCCACTCCTGTCCGCTGAGTGGAAAAACCACCCATTTCACTCAATAATTCCTGAGCACAAATGTCCTCCTCTACCTCCTCCTCTTCTTCCTGTCCTGCCCCCACAGGGGTCATGTGGCGTTGAGATCTGTGCGCCACGTCTACCGCACCCTGACCAGCCATTGTTAACAGCATTTGTTCCAGGACGTGCAACAGAGGAATGACGTCGTTCATCCCATAGTCCTGCCGACTCACGAATAGCGTGGCCTCCTCAAAGGGCCTGAGCAAGCGGCAGGTGTCACGCATGAGCTGCCAATGGCTGACATCTAAGTTACACAGGGGAGTACCTTTATCCGCTTGTAACATCAGGAAATCGGTGATGGCCTTTCGCTGCTCGTAAAGGCGGTCTAACATGTGTAGGGTTGAATTCCACCTTGTTGCAACGTCGCAGATCAGGCGATGCTGTGGAATTCCGTTCTGCCGCTGCAGCTCAATGAGGGTGTTCTTTGCGGTGTAGGAATGGCTGAAATGCATGCACAGTTTACGTGACATTTTAAGGATGTCTTGCAGTGGGATGGTGGATTTTAGGAACCGCTTGACAACCAGATTGAACACGTGAGCCATGCATGGCGCATGGCACAACCTTCCTTGACGCAGAGCAGACACCATGTTCTTTCCGTTGTCAGTCAACATGGTTCCGATTTTTAGTTTGCGCGGAGACAGCCATCTGTCGATTTCTCTGTTCATTACACTCAGCAGTTCCTCCCCTGTGTGACTACGTTCGCCAAGGCATACCAGGTGCAGCACAGCGTGACACCGTTGCGCCCTGCACATGTGATATGCCGGTCGGGTAATGGGACTTGGCACGGGGGTGGCGGCTGAGGACACGGCGGAAAAAGAGGTGGTAGAGGCGGACATGCTTGCTGGACCAAGGACGTGCAAACGTGGAGGCAAAAGCGTCGTGACCTGTCCAAGTTGCTGGTGCGGCTGTGCCGGCACCACGTTCACCCAGTGGGCCGTAAATGACATGTACTGTCCCTGACCGTAGTTACAGCTCCACACGTCGGCGCTGCCGTGCACTTTGGCAGAGACCGACATGCTCAAAGACTGGCCCACCATCTCTTCTACATGTGAATGCAGGGCTGGCACTGCCTTTTGGGCAAAGAAATGACGGCTTGGCACTCTCCACCGCGGCGCGGCACAAGCCATCATTTCTCGGAAAGGTGCTGAGTCCACCAGTTGGAAAGGGAGGGACTGCAGCACCAGCAACTTGGACAGGAGGACGTTCAGCTTTTGCACCGTCGGGTGCGTGCTCGCAAACTGTTGTCTCTTGGATACGGATTCCAAGAAAGACTGTTGACGGAATCCGAGAAGAGGAGTAGCAGGAGAAGGAGCATCTGAACGAGCGGAAGATGCCAATGAGCGACAACTCCCCTCAGCAGAGGTGTTGGAGCCTTGACTGGCTGATAGAGGGCGATTGACGACGTCGGGTGACGGAGCAAGTAACGGAGCGGGTGATGGAGCGGGGGCTGGGGCAGGCAGAACCGCCGTATGTTTATCACGGTTTTCCCAGGCCACCGAATGGTGACGCTGCATATGCTGACGCAACGCTGTAGTCCCAACATGGGCCCCCTGGCCACGCTTGCATTTCTGGCCACATAGTCGACATACGGCTACGTTTACTTCCTCGGGCGGCTTGAGGAAAAATTGCCACACCACCGAGTAGGAAACTTTGCCCCCGCTACTCTTCACTGGCTGACTGCTACTTCCTCCGTGCGCACCGGCACCACTACTGGCCGTGGTGGTAGGCTGCAGTGGAGCTGGTGCTCTACTCCGTGGACGTTTGGCTCCACTGACACTGATGCGACCCTGCTGCTGTCTCCTGGGCAACCCACCGACTGTTTTGCTCGCTGCCAAGCTGCCACCCTCTTCTCCTGATGATGCGGAAGAAATTGCCTGATGACGACGAGGCTGCCAAGTGCGATCAACCTCCTCATCATCAAGTAGGGTCTCCGCCTCACTACTAGCCCCCTCGGCTGCGTCTGGGTCAGGAGACAGACCTGTCTCTAGACCGGCTACCGAGCCACTCTCCTCGCCAGTACTTGTTCGCTTGGCTGCTGAAAAGGCCGATGTCTCCCCCCGTTCCTGACCGCCCTCTGTTAGCTCTTCCTCACTGTACAGTGGGGCTGAGCCCACAGCATGCGATACTTCGCTTGGTGAGGGAACAGCAAAGGACAGGGGCAGGTAGAGGACACGTGATTTCAGTGGGCTTGGTCCCGGGCCATGCCAACTAACGGTTGTGTCTGACGTACCCACCGACCGTTGGCTGTAGGTGTCAGAGGTGACCTGGGAAGAGGAAGACGACCGAGCCAACCAATCAATGACGGCAGGGTTGTCGGTGGAGACACGACCGCTGGATGACACCGGGAGCACTGGCCTCTGGCTGCGAATACTGCTGCCTCGACCCCTTCCTCTGCTGCCACGTCTGCTCGCTCCTAAAACATTGCCTCCTCTGCCACTCCTCTGCATGTTGTCTGACATACTATTTAATTCAACGATTAGGTGTCCCTGAGTAACAATTCTCTGGCACTCAGTAACAATTCTGTCTGTCCCTGAGTATGAATTCTGTGGCCCTGAGTAACAATTGTGTGTCTGTGCAAGTAACAATTCTGTGTCTGTGCAAGTAACAATTTTGTGTCTGTGAGAGTAACAATTCTCTGGCACTCAGTAACAATTCTGTCTGTCCCTGAGTAACAATTCTCTGGCACTCAGTAACAATTCTGTCTGTCCCTGAGTAACAATTCTGTCTGTCCCTGAGTATGAATTCTGTGGCCCTGAGTAAGAATTCTCTGGCACTCAGTAACAATTCTGTCTGTCCCTGAGTATGAATTCTGTGGCCCTGAGTAACAATTGTGTGTCTGTGCAAGTAACAATTCTGTGTCTGTGCAAGTAACAATTTTGTGTCTGTGAGAGTAACAATTCTCTGGCACTCAGTAACAATTCTGTCTGTCCCTGAGTAACAATTCTCTGGCACTCAGTAACAATTCTGTCTGTCCCTGAGTATGAATTCTGTGGCCCTGAGTAACAATTCTGTCTCTGTGCGAGTAACAATTCTGTGTCTGTGCAAGTAACAATTTTGTGTCTGTGAGAGTAACAATTCTCTGGCACTCAGTAACAATTCTGTCTGTCCCTGAGTAACAATTCTCTGGCACTCAGTAACAATTCTGTCTGTCCCTGAGTAACAATTCTCTGGCACTCAGTAACAATTCTGTCTGTCCCTGAGTAACAATTCTCTGGCACTCAGTAACAATTGTGTGTCTGTGCAAGTAACAATTCTGTGTCTGTGCAAGTAACAATTTTGTGTCTGTGAGAGTAACAATTCTCTGGCACTCAGTAACAATTCTGTCTGTCCCTGAGTAACAATTCTCTGGCACTCAGTAACAATTCTGTCTGTCCCTGAGTATGAATTCTGTGGCCCTGAGTAACAATTCTGTCTCTGTGCGAGTAACAATTCTGTGTCTGTGCAAGTAACAATTTTGTGTCTGTGAGAGTAACAATTCTCTGGCACTCAGTAACAATTCTGTCTGTCCCTGAGTAACAATTCTCTGGCACTCAGTAACAATTCTGTCTGTCCCTGAGTAACAATTCTCTGGCACTCAGTAACAATTCTGTCTGTCCCTGAGTAACAATTCTCTGGCACTCAGTAACAATTGTGTGTCTGTGCAAGTAACAATTCTGTGTCTGTGCAAGTAACAATTTTGTGTCTGTGAGAGTAACAATTCTCTGGCACTCAGTAACAATTCTGTCTGTCCCTGAGTAACAATTCTCTGGCACTCAGTAACAATTCTGTCTGTCCCTGAGTATGAATTCTGTGGCCCTGAGTAACAATTCTGTCTCTGTGCGAGTAACAATTCTGTGTCTGTGCAAGTAACAATTTTGTGTCTGTGAGAGTAACAATTCTCTGGCACTCAGTAACAATTCTGTCTGTCCCTGAGTAACAATTCTATGGCACTCAGTAACAATTCTGTCTTCCCTGAGTAACAATTCTCTGGCACTCAGTAACAATTCTGTCTGTCCCTGAGTATGAATTCTGTGGCCCTGAGTAACAATTCTGTCTCTGTGCGAGTAACAATTCTGTGTCTGTGCAAGTAACAATTTTGTGTCTGTGAGAGTAACAATTCTCTGGCACTCAGTAACAATTCTGTCTGTCCCTGAGTAACAATTCTCTGGCACTCAGTAACAATTCTGTCTGTCCCTGAGTAACAATTCTCTGGCACTCAGTAACAATTGTGTGTCTGTGCAAGTAACAATTCTGTGTCTGTGCAAGTAACAATTTTGTGTCTGTGAGAGTAACAATTCTCTGGCACTCAGTAACAATTCTGTCTGTCCCTGAGTAACAATTCTCTGGCACTCAGTAACAATTCTGTCTGTCCCTGAGTATGAATTCTGTGGCCCTGAGTAACAATTCTGTCTCTGTGCGAGTAACAATTCTGTGTCTGTGCAAGTAACAATTTTGTGTCTGTGAGAGTAACAATTCTCTGGCACTCAGTAACAATTCTGTCTGTCCCTGAGTAACAATTCTCTGGCACTCAGTAACAATTCTGTCTGTCCCTGAGTAACAATTCTCTGGCACTCAGTAACAATTCTGTCTGTCCCTGAGTAACAATTCTCTGGCACTCAGTAACAATTGTGTGTCTGTGCAAGTAACAATTCTGTGTCTGTGCAAGTAACAATTTTGTGTCTGTGAGAGTAACAATTCTCTGGCACTCAGTAACAATTCTGTCTGTCCCTGAGTAACAATTCTCTGGCACTCAGTAACAATTCTGTCTGTCCCTGAGTATGAATTCTGTGGCCCTGAGTAACAATTCTGTCTCTGTGCGAGTAACAATTCTGTGTCTGTGCAAGTAACAATTTTGTGTCTGTGAGAGTAACAATTCTCTGGCACTCAGTAACAATTCTGTCTGTCCCTGAGTAACAATTCTATGGCACTCAGTAACAATTCTGTCTTCCCTGAGTAACAATTCTCTGGCACTCAGTAACAATTCTGTCTGTCCCTGAGTATGAATTCTGTGGCCCTGAGTAACAATTCTGTCTCTGTGCGAGTAACAATTCTGTGTCTGTGCAAGTAACAATTTTGTGTCTGTGAGAGTAACAATTCTCTGGCACTCAGTAACAATTCTGTCTGTCCCTGAGTAACAATTCTCTGGCACTCAGTAACAATTCTGTCTGTCCCTGAGTATGAATTCTGTGGCCCTGAGTAACAATTGTGTGTCTGTGCAAGTAACAATTCTGTGTCTGTGCAAGTAACAATTTTGTGTCTGTGAGAGTAACAATTCTCTGGCACTCAGTAACAATTCTGTCTGTCCCTGAGTAACAATTCTCTGGCACTCAGTAACAATTCTGTCTGTCCCTGAGTAACAATTCTGTCTGTCCCTGAGTATGAATTCTGTGGCCCTGAGTAAGAATTCTCTGGCACTCAGTAACAATTCTGTCTGTCCCTGAGTATGAATTCTGTGGCCCTGAGTAACAATTGTGTGTCTGTGCAAGTAACAATTCTGTGTCTGTGCAAGTAACAATTTTGTGTCTGTGAGAGTAACAATTCTCTGGCACTCAGTAACAATTCTGTCTGTCCCTGAGTAACAATTCTCTGGCACTCAGTAACAATTCTGTCTGTCCCTGAGTAACAATTCTCTGGCACTCAGTAACAATTCTGTCTGTCCCTGAGTAACAATTCTGTCTGTCCCTGAGAATGAATTCTGTGGCCCTGAGTAAGAATTCTCTGGCACTCAGTAACAATTCTGTCTGTCCCTGAGTAACAATTCTCTGGCACTCAGTAACAATTCTGTCTGTCCCTGAGTAAAAATTCTGTGGCCCTAATAACGTTTCTGTGGCCCTAAGTAACAATTCTCTGGCACTGAGTAACAATTCTGTCTGTCCCTGAGTATGAATTCTGTGGCCCTAACTAGCGTTTCTTTGTCCCTAAATAACGATTCTGTGGCCCTCATTAACAAGTCTGTGTCCCTGAGTAATGGTTCTCTGTCCCTAAGTAACTTCTCTCTGTCCCCAATTCTCGTTTCTGTGGCCCTAACTCTGTCCCTGTCCCTAGTACAGAGCGGTCTGCCTCTGTTCAATGACTGCAGGCAAATGAAGATTTCCAAAATGGCCGCTATATATACCTCGACCATTACACAGTGCTGGCTGGCTGGCTGCTGATTGGCTGATGCGATCACATGTCGTTGAGGAATGCATTATGGGGCAGCGCGCCTTGTCTGCGCGCCTTCCCCGACATCCCCGCTCCGTCGCCGCACATGTCAGCCGCCATTTTCGGAAAAATTTCGATTCGCGCGTCCGAATTAGGCTGTTTTTCGGATTCGGCACGAATCGAAATTTTTCCGAAATTCGACTCGAATTCCACTTCGGATACTTCGATTCGCTCATCTCTAGTGCATATAATCACACACATCAAACTGTAAACACTCTGTGATCACTGCAAATCAGTGTCTACCATCAACCAGCACACAGTAGTACTAGGTACTATTACCCTCTTATGAGTATTGAAATGCTCAGACACTATTATGGAATAATGTTCTTCCACCTCATCTTCCAAGTTAATTATTTTCTTTCCAAGGTCCTCAGAGAGATAAACAGGGTCTCAGGGCTAGTGTTTCAAGTATATAAATCCCTTTTTATTCAACACTTACATGTAAAATTAGAAATATCAGCTCCAGACATGGTTAGAAACTTCTCCAACCAAACATCATGTGTTTCAAACCAACAAAATGGCCGCAGCGACACTTCTGGTCTACGTACGTGCACCTTGACGTCACTCCCTAACGTATTTTGTCACTTCCGGACTTCATCGCGTTAGGGGAGTGACGTCAAGGTGCACGTACGTAGACCGGAAGTGTCGCCGCGGCCATTTTGTTGGTTTGAAACACATGATGTTTGGTTGGAGAAGTTTCTAACCATGTCTGGAGCTGATATTTCTAATTTTACATGTAAGTGTTGAATAAAAAGGGATTTATATACTTGAAACACTAGCCCTGAGACCCTGTTTATCTCTCTGAGGACCTTGGAAAGAAAATAATTAACTTGGAAGATGAGGTGGAAGAACATTATTCCATAATAGTGTCTGAGCATTTTCAATACTCATAAGAGGGTAATAGTACCTAGTACTACTGTGTGCTGGTTGATGGTAGACACTGATTTGCAGTGATCACAGAGTGTTTACAGTTTGATGTGTGTGATTATATGCACTATAAGGAATTAATTTAATATATATATATATATATATATATTTTTTTCACTATAAGTTTTTGAAGTGTATTTTGGTTGCACGGGGTGATTATTGTTATTTTTATTATTATTGAGGTAATGCACTAGATATTTTTATATCTTATTTCGAGGTGCGTTTTGGATGAAATAGCAGCCAATCCTTTCAGTGGAGGAAAAGAGTGAATACATTTGGGATATTTGTGGACACTATTTTGGACTTCTTTTTGGACATTTTATGGATTTGTGGGATTTTGTTGCACATTATATGTAGAGATGAGCGAATTATTCAAAAATTCGATTCGGCTGATTCGCCGAATTTGAGGAAGAAATTCGATTCGATGCGAATTTATTCGCTACGAATTTAACTTATAAAAAGGGTTTCTAGGCTTCAGAGAGCCTTTAAATTAGTGCAGAACACTGTACCTTTAATTTAAATGCCCTTGGAGATGAGGAAGGAGAAGGAGAAGGAGAAGGAGAAGGATGAGAAGAAGGAGAAGGATGAGAAGAAGGAGAAGGATGAGAAGAAGGAGAAGGAGAAGGAGAAGGAGAAGGAGAAGGATGAGAAGAAGGAGAAGGATGAGAAGAAGGAGAAGGAGAAGGATGAGAAGAAGGAGAAGGATGAGAAGAAGGAGAAGGATGAGAAGAAGGAGAAGGATGAGAAGAAGGAGAAGGATGAGAAGAAGGAGAAGGATGAGAAGAAGGATGAGAAGAAGGAGAAGGATGAGAAGAAGAAGGATGAGAAGAAGAAGAAGGATGAGAAGAAGGAGAAGGATGAGAAGAAGAAGAAGGATGAGAAGAAGAAGAAGGATGAGAAGAAGAAGAAGGATGAGAAGAAGGAGAAGGATGAGAAGAAGAAGAAGGATGAGAAGAAGAAGAAGGATGAGAAGAAAGAGAAGGATGAGAAGAAGAAGAAGGATGAGAAGAAGAAGAAGGATGAGAAGAAGGAGAATTCCAAGCCGGCAAAAAGTGTATCTGCAGAGCTCCGCTATTTCTTAGCGGAGCTCTGCAGATACACTTAGCGGAGCTCTGCAGATACACTTTTTGCCGGCTTGGAATTCTTCTTATTTTCATCCTACTTCTTCTTCATCCTCATCCTCTTCTTCTTCTTCTGAGGATGAGGATGAGGATGAAGAAGAAGAAGAAGAAGTAGGATGAAAATAAGAATTCCAAACCGGCAAAAAGTGTATCTGCAGAGCTCCGCTAAGTGTATCTGCAGAGCTCCTCTATTTCTGACAGTTCTCTGACATTCACATTTACAGCGGTTGAAACATTGTATCTATTTGTTTCCATAAATGGAAACAAATAGATACAATGTTTCAACCGCTGAGCTCTGCAGATACACTTAGCGGAGCTCTGCAGATACACTTAGCGGAGCTCTGCAGATACACTTTTTGCCGGCTTGGAATTCTTCTTATTTTCATCCTACTTCTTCTTCTTCTTCTTCATCCTCATCCTCATCCTCAGAAGAAGAAGAAGAATGAAAAGAAGAAGAAGAAGAATGAAAAGAAGAATGAAAAGAAGAAGAAGAATGAAAAGAAGAAGAAGAAGAATGAAAAGAAGAATGAAAAGATTCTTCTTCTTCTTCTTTTCATTCTTCTTTTCATTCTTCTTCTTCTTTTCATTCTTCTTCTTCTTCTTTTCATTCTTCTTTTCATTCTTCTTTTCATTCTTCTCATTCTTCTTTTCATTCTTCTCATTCTTCTTCTCATTCTTCTTTTCATTCTTCTTCTCATTCTTCTTTTCATTCTTCTTCTTCTTTTCATTCTTCTTTTCATTCTTCTCATTCTTCTTTTCATTCTTCTTTTCATTCTTCTTCTCATTCTTCTTTTCATTCTTCTTCTTTTCATTCTTCTTTTCATTCATTCTTCTTCTTCTTTTCATTCTTCTTCTTCTTCTTTTCATTCTTCTTTTCATTCTTCTCATTCTTCTTTTCATTCTTCTCATTCATCTTCTCATTCTTCTTTTCATTCTTCTTCTCATTCTTCTTTTCATTCTTCTTCTTCTTTTCATTCTTCTTTTCATTCTTCTCATTCTTCTTTTCATTCTTCTTTTCATTCTTCTTCTCATTCTTCTTTTCATTCTTCTTCTTCTTTTCATTCTTCTTTTCATTCTTCTTCTCATTCTTCTTTTCATGAAGAAGAAAAGAAGAATGAGAAGAATGAAAAGAAGAATGAAAAGAAGAAGAAGAAGAATGAAAAGAAGAATGAAAAGAAGAATGAGAAGAATGAAAAGAAGAATGAGAAGAATGAAAAGAAGAATGAAAAGAAGAAGAATGAAAAGAAGAAGAAGAATGAAAAGAAGAATGAAAAGAAGAAGAAGAATGAAAAGAAGAAGAAGCAGAATGAAAAGAAGAATGAAAAGAAGAAGAAGAAGAATGAAAAGAAGAATGAAAAGAAGAAGAAGAATGAAAAGAAGCAGAAGAAGAAGAATGAAAAGAAGAATGAAAAGAAGAATGAGAAGAATGAAAAGATTCTTCTTCTTCTTCTTTTCATTCTTCTTTTCATTCTTCTTCTTCTTTTCATTCTTCTTCTTCTTCTTTTCATTCTTCTTTTCATTCTTCTCATTCTTCTTTTCATTCTTCTCATTCTTCTTCTCATTCTTCTTTTCATTCTTCTTCTCATTCTTCTTTTCATTCTTCTTCTTCTTTTCATTCTTCTTTTCATTCTTCTCATTCTTCTTTTCATTCTTCTTTTCATTCTTTTTCTCATTCTTCTTTTCATTCTTCTTCTTCTTTTCATTCTTCTTTTCATTCTTCTTCTCATTCTTCTTTTCATGAAGAAGAAAAGAAGAATGAGAAGAATGAAAAGAAGAATGAAAAGAAGAAGAATGAAAAGAAGAATGAGAAGAAGAATGAAAAGAAGAATGAAAAGAAGAATGAGAAGAATGAAAAGAAGAATGAGAAGAATGAAAAGAAGAAGAATGAAAAGAAGAAGAAGAATGAAAAGAAGAATGAGAAGAATGAAAAGAAGAAGAATGAAAAGAAGAATGAAAAGAAGAAGAAGAATGAAAAGAAGAAGAAGAAGAATGAAAAGAAGAATGAGAAGAATGAAAAGAAGAAGAAGAAGAATGAAAAGAAGAATGAAAAGAAGAAGAAGAATGAAAAGAAGAATAAGAATGAAAAGAAGAATGAAAAGAAGAAGAAGAATGAAAAGAAGAAGAATGAAAAGAAGAATGAGAAGAATGAAAAGATTCTTCTTCTTCTTCTTTTCATTCTTCTTTTCATTCTTCTTCTTCTTCTTTTCATTCTTCTCATTCTTCTTTTCATTCTTCTCATTCTTCTTTTCATTCTTCTTCTCATTCTTCTTTTCATTCTTCTTCTTCTTTTCATTCTTCTTTTCATTCTTCTCATTCTTCTTTTCATTCTTCTTTTCATTCTTCTTCTCATTCTTCTTTTCATGAAGAAGAAAAGAAGAATGAGAAGAATGAAAAGAAGAAGAATGAAAAGAAGAATGAGAAGAAGAATAAAAAGAAGAATGAAAAGAAGAATGAGAAGAATGAAAAGAAGAATGAAAAGAAGAAGTATTCCAGTACAGCAAAAAGTGTATCTGCAGAGAGCTCCGCTATTTCTGACAGTTCTCTGACAGTTCCTTCACATTTACAGCGGTTGAAACATTGTATCTGTTTCCGAATAAAAACATCTGTATCCTAAATGGAAACAAATAGATACAATGTTTCAACCGCTGTAAATGTGAAGGAACTGTCAGAGAACTGTCAGAAATAGCGGAGCTCTCTGCAGGGACACTTTTGCCGGCTGATCGGGAAAAATCCGATTCGTGCACCCGAAGTAGGCAAATATTCGGATTCGACGCGAATCGAATTTTTCCTGAAATTCGAAACGAATTCCACTTCGCCTGGTTCGATTCGCTCATCTCTAATTATATGTTTGTAATTTGAAAATTGATTTTTATTTTATTTTATTTTATTCATTTATTTTTATAATTTACAAAAAGGTTGTGTATATATATATATATAATAGCCAATCACGTTCAAGGAAAATTAAAAAAAAACTGCATTTTTGCATGTATATGAATGGATGATGGAAATCATCTCATTCATTAAGCTCTGGGCCAAGTTTATTTGCAAAGTGATCATTCTATTTGCCTTAAGTAAATCAACCCCATTGCGCCTAAATCTTTTAGAACGACCAGACCTCCGACTATGATCAAGGCACCCAGTCTCCTCTCCGCATTGCCTGCAATGTGCATATTTTCTCCACATTGGGCATCCTTTATCATGGACATGCTTAATGGACCATTGTCTCCGACACAGCTTGTAAATTGAAGACATCTTCCGTGGATCGAATTACACATCTGCAGATGATGGAAGAATGCTTTAAATCAAAAATTCCATATTTGTATAAACAAGTTAAAGAGTTATAGGCCTAAAACAAAACTGCGGTGCCACTTATAATCCTCGGAGGTCTACACAATGCCCTGAGGAAACTTCCATCATTCAGATTAATAGCCACCTAAGGTGCTCATTCACAATGCACTCCATCTGTGTTGTAGACATTGAAGTCTCCCTCAGCAGTTACTAAGCTCCATATAAAGGTGTCTTTATGGTAACATAATCCAATGACCTGTCAAAAAAGTATTTTAAATTCTGCATCATCCAGTCCAAAACCTTGTCGAAGCTTCTAAAATCCAGAAAAAGTATTTTATGCAAATAATTAAAAAAAAACCATCCATGTTAACAAAGGGATGAATTAATTTGCCACTAATCATTTTATAGAATCGTTGCCAAAACTTCGTCTCTAGCAAATGTTTTCCCTTAATTAAAATGTCTTTAATAATGTCATGAGATAATAGCGAACATCTTATTTTTATGTTAATTTCTGGAAGAATTATACATGGAAATTGTTCACAGAATCACTGCTAATTATTTCATGACATTAGATATAAATCAGAAAGGTTTTATAAGACAGAAAATATAAAAAATCAAATAAGCAGATAATTGATACTAAATGTTTATATCTTTCTATTTGCTGTCTCAGTTTTATTGCTATCTGTTCTGGGAATACTAAAAATTTAAACCAGGATCTATTTGTTCTTTTGAAAATGTTCTTTGATTTGATTTTTTTTTTTTGCAAATCCTGGCAGAAATTCAGTTTTCTTGAGTTGTGTTCTGTTTTTTTTGTAAATGTTCTAGACTGTTCTGAATTAGTTTTGGTATCCTTGTAAATAAAAAAAACAACATGTGTCCGAAGGAAGTGTACGTGGCTCAACTGCCCTATGATCACCTCTGTGAATTTATGGAACATATTATTTTATGCGATACCCGCCTCTTCCAGGTGAGCTGTAATGGGGTTTGCGCTCTTCCCGTCACGTTTCAGCCATGAAAGAAAACCCATACTGAGCCTTAGCTTTGCAGACAATACACAGCCTTCCATTTCTGATAGGATAGTTCCTGGCCTAAATCATTGACCCTGGACAAGAATGCAGCAACTGAAATCAGAGAATAGTCAGACTCATTAATTTGCATGCCTGTGTCTGGGTCATTAAGTCAGAAGCCATTGAAGCCATTGGATCAGCATAACAAGGAGGAAACTAGCATTTTAAAGGAGAAGCCAACAATGGGAACCTACACAGATCCGTCGGTATGGATTTACTCTAAACCTTGCAGTACACCTGGACCTGTTTCTAGAGACTAAATCATGTTCTGCACTGATGAGCTCCAAAAAGACCTAAACAATCCTAAAAGATTACTAACTAGAATTTGTAAGCATCAGGGAGAAACTGACTACACAAGCCCATTATCTACTTAATAAACCCTAACAGGTTGGCCTTTAGGTGCTCAAACCAGTGTTGTACGGGTATAGTGCAAAAACAATATCACGGTGTAGAATTATGGGGGAACTAGGGATGAGGGGTGAAATTTGTTTGATTTCACTTTCATCAAGATTTTGCCTCCAAATAACTCCAATGCCAACAACATCTCAAGCGAATAAACTCTTCCATGCCATGGAGGGATGGGTGAGGTAAAGATTTTTTCCTTTGGTAAAATTTTGGCAAAATGGGTTGGTCTTAAATGAAGGTGAATTTTTGCCAAAATTTCACCAAAGCCATAATAAATACTAGGATATGTCACTGTCCTCTTTGGAGCTGACCCACTATTGCTCGATTTATTTGGGCAAAATAATGGTGGTAGTAATAACGAATATCCAACCCAGTACATTCCTTTATGAATGAGTCTGATGATAACATAAATGCAGGTCTATGCAACAAATACATATTTGTATTTTTTGCTAAGTTCCTTCCTGAACCAACACAAACTAGAATGATCAGTTGACAATTATTGGGTAGGCCAAAATCACCAAAGTCAATTGGCATGGAATGGGACTGCTGATTTTCATAACTAAATCAAATGTACCCTAGGACAGATCTGACTATGCATACAAACAAACCCAACAGTAGAAAATTTTTGTCAACCAGGGTTCCATGGAACTCTAGGTTTCTTCCAGAGGTTGCTAGGGGCTCCTTGAGCTGAGACTGATTAACCTCCCATTTGATGGGGCCCAACAATAGAACCCATTCTCAGCCAGGCTTTCATGAAACCCTAGGCTTAATCCAGAGGTTTCTAGGGATTCCTTGAGCTGATGCTGATTGACCTCCTATGTCAGGGGTCCTCAAACTGCGGCCCGCCGAGGACATTTATCCGGCCCGCCGGGGGTTCTAGCGGCAAGATGAGTTCCCCTATGAAGATGTGTGTCCCTGACGCATTTGCGCATGTCACGGTTTTCGGCAGAAGTAGCCGATCGCCGATCAACAACCATAGCACAGAGCTGTCACAGTTAACCCCTTTTCTGCTGCACCGCTGATTACACTTACACACGCCGCTCATCCCGAGGATCACTAGCTGCCGATGCTCCAGCAAGATGGATCAAAGATGCGTATTGGGGAGCATCATGGATCGGAGAGAGGACAGTTACATGGGGGGGGGGTTGTGACATGAGGAAGACACTGAGATGTGGGAGGGGTCAGGGACATGGGGGGGCCGTGACATGGGGAAGACACTGACATGTGGGGGGCTAGTGACATGTGCTGAGGACAGTGACATGTGTGGGGGTCAGTGACATGTGCTGAGGACAGTGACGTGTGGGGGTCAGTGACATGGGGGGCTGTGACATGCGGAGGACAGTGACATGTGGGGGGCCAGTGACATGTGCTGAGGACAGTGACATGTGTGGGGGTCAGTGACATGTGCTGAAGACAGTGACATGTGTGAGGGTCAGTGACATGGGGGGGCTGTGACATGCAGAGGACAGTGACATGGGGGGCTGTGACATGCGGAGGACAGTGACATGTGGGGGACCAGTGACATGTGCTGAGGACAGTGACATGTGTGGGGGTCAGTGACATGTGCTAAGGACAGTGACATGTGTGGGGGTCAGTGACATGGGGGGGCTGTGACATGCGGAGGACAGTAACATGTGGGGGGCCAGTGACATGTGCTGAGGACAGTGACATGTGTGCGGGTCAGTGACATGGGGGGGCTGTGACACGCGGAGGACAGTGACATGTGGGGGGCCAGTGACATGTGCTGAGGACAGTGACATGTGTGGGGGTCAGTGACATGGGGAAGACACTGACATGTGGGGGGTGGGGGTTCAGTGACATGGGGGGGCCATAATATGTGAACAAAACTGCGGGTGTCATTAACTTTTTTTAAATATAGTCCGACCCTACAACGGTCTGAGGGACAGTGAACTGGCCCCCTGCTAAAAAGTTTGAGGACCCCTGTCCTATGTGATGGAGCCCAAAAATAAGACAGACATTCTCAACGAGTGTTTCAGAGAACCCTAGAGTTAGTCCAGAGGTTGCTGGGGGTTCCTTGAGCTGGGACTGATTGACCTCCCATTAGATGCTGCCTGCATAGTTCTGGGGCTAGTTCCACTTGGCTGCTTGATACCAATTATCTTTTTAGCTGTCTGACCCACCACTGTAAGTAGGGCACTCTTGCCACTGGTCACCAATGTAAGGGACATTTTTCTCACTGATGGCCAATGATTTGGTTTTAGCAGGAGTTCCTCAAAATCTGAAAATTATTTCAAGGGTTCCTCTGAATAAAAACTATGAGAAATGCTGCAATAGATAGAAATAAAGGCCAGTGTTAATGATGATGCTGATAATGATAATCATTGATATTAATAATATTTTGCAACAAATTTAATTAAAATATCAATCAAAGTATCCAGCTGGCCATATTATAATGCCAGACACAGACAGAAGACCTTTTTTATGTAACACAAAAAAAGGTGGTCTCTCTCCTTCATAACCAGTTTTATGTACAGTAGAAGTCATTTGTTCCCCTTTGAATCATTTCATACAAATACAGAGATGTGTAAATCTTCGGTAAATAAACGGGGTGACGCATTACATCTTTTCTCATCAATGCTCGTATTACCACAAATCCACGGCATCCAAGCTGCCACCACAGATATGAGAACAGATTTACATCAGGACAGTATGAATATCTGCTGTTGATTCTCACAATATTTCACTGATGTTCTAGTTAAGTAGAAGATAAATTTTTTGCTCCTTTTCAGGCAATATTCAAAATGATTAATGCCGAAGACCAGAAGCATCTACCGGAGGATGAGAATACCCCAGAGAAGAGAACAAATAAAATATGGGTCTACTTTGGAAAGAAGGACGATGGTAAATCACATTTTGCATAGAAAGTAGAATTTCCTCTATATGCCCTGACAAATTGATTGGATATTTCCAGTATGTTCCCCCCCATCTATTGCCTATCTTAGCCGGGGGCGAGGGGGGAGATAACTCCATTCCAAAATATAGGCCAAAACTAAAAATATTTTGTCACATGATAATTTTGTGGAGGGCCTCTGTATGATGACCATACAGGTTGAAGGCAATGCCTTAGTGCTGATCTAAAGTCTCTCTTCTGGGTCGGGATGTTGCGTCTGTTCCCTGAACCTGTGTACACTTGGCAGAAGTGGCTTTGGTCAAAAGTTATTATTATTATTATTATTACACAGCATTTATATAGCGCCAACAGTTCGCTCAGCGCTGTACATTATAATGGGAGACAATACATGAGACCGTACAATAACAATACAATACAATACACGAGGGGTTCGAGGGCCCTGCTCCTTGGAGCTTACAATCTAGGAGGGAGGGGAGAGTGGTACAGGAGGAAATAAAAGTAATAAAGAATGCAGCACTACACTCAAATCATAAAAATATGTGAATGTGGGATCCCAAAATATCATATAAATTAAATAAATGTGACAGTGTTAACAATAAATATTAATTAGTGCTCATCAATAATACCATCAACACAAATATAATAAATAGCTCAAAACATGTGAAAGAACATATGAAAAAAACATATCCATATATATATGCATAAACCAAAACTACACATATATATGATATAATCACACGTGCCTGTTGTGAAGTGAAATAACCATAATAATGGTACAAACGAAAGTGTATCTCAAAGTCCAAAAAATATTAATGGTGACAAAACAGTAAACGGTGCTTCCAAATAATACTGTTAGTGACCATAGGTGAAACTCGTGCAGATTTCTGAGTGTGTATAAATCTGAGAATCCAACCACCATCTGGATAAGCCTCTCACCTCATCCCTTCGACCCTTGCGGATCAAAGAGCAGTAGTGGATCCCCCTCACGGATCCTCCAAGCTCAAAATCACTCCAAAGGCAGTTTTCTCAGAATTTAGTATTCCCACTCTGGCTCTTCTCCAGCAAAATGTTGTAGTATCAATCTCTCAAATGAGACAAAGGAATCCTCCCATAGTGCAGTATATTTAATTATACCATAGGGACAGATAACATTTAAGCATTTAGACTTACGTAGCAGCCAGTCCAAGAAAACCTCATGCTTTCAGATGAGGATATATCTGTGTGGGTGTACAGCTGGATACACAGGTGTACCAAGATGGCCGCTACACCGGAAATACGTCACCACGTCGAGCCGATGCATTGCGTCACAGTATCATGTGACTTCCTCCATGATACTTACATAGCAGCCAGTCCAAGAAAACCTCATGCTTTCAGATGAGGATATATCTGTGTGGGTGTACAGCTGGATACACAGGTGTACCAAGATGGCCGCTACGCCCGAAATACGTCACCACGTCGAGCCGATGCATTGCGTCACAGTATCATGTGACTTCCTCCATGATACTCATGGAGGAAGTCACATGATACTGTGACGCAACGCGTCGGCTCGACGTGGTGACGTATTTCGGGCGTAGCGGCCATCTTGGTACACCTGTGTATCCAGCTGTACACCCACACAGATATATCCTCATCTGAAAGCATGAGGTTTTCTTGGACTGGCTGCTACGTAAGTCTAAATGCTTAAATGTTATCTGTCCCTATGGTATAATTAAAAATACTGCACTATGGGAGGATTCCTTTGTCTCATTTGAGAGATTGATACTACAACATTTTCCTGGAGAAGAGCCAGAGTGGGAATGCTAAATTCTGAGAAAACTGCCTTTGGAGTGATTTTGTGCTTGGAGGATCCGTGAGGGGGATCCACTACTGCTCTTTGATCCGCAAGGGTCGAAGGGATGAGGTGAGAGGCTTATCCAGATGGTGGTTGGATTCTCAGATTTATACACACTCAGAAATCTGCACGAGTTTCACCTATGGTCACTAACAGTATTATTTGGAAGCACCGTTTACTGTTTTGTCACCATTAATATTTTTTGGACTTTGAGATACACTTTCGTTTGTACCATTATTATGGTTATTTCACTTCACAACAGGCACGTGTCATTATATCATATATATGTGTAGTTTTGGTTTATGCATATATATATGGATATGTTTTTTTTAGAGATGAGCGAATCGAACATGGCGAAGTGGAATTCGTTTCAAATATTGGGAAATATTCGATTCGCGCCGAATCCGAAAATTAGCCAACTTCGGATGTACGAATCGAATTTTCCCAAAAATGGCGGCGACATGTGTGGCGACGGAGCGGGGATCTCTGGGAAGGCGCGCAGACAAGGCGCGCTGACCCTTAATGCATTCATTCATGACATGTGATCGCATTAGCCAATCAGCAGCCAGCCAGCCAGCACTGTGTAATGGTCGAGCTATAAATTGCGGCCATCTTACAATTCTCCATTAGCCTGCGGTCATTCAAGAGAGACAGACCTGTCTGTATTAGGGACAGAGTTAGGGCCAGAGAGACTTTAGGGCCACAGAATCGTTACTTAGGGACACAGAATCGTTACTTAGGGACACAGAATCGTTACTCAGGGACACAGAATTGTTAATCAGGGACACAGAATTGTTACTCAGGGACAGACACAGAATTGTTACTGAGGGACACAGAATTGTTACTGAGGGACACAGAATTGTTACTGAGGGACACAGAATTGTTACTCAGGGACACAGAATTGTTACTCAGGGACAGACACAGAATTGTTACTGAGGGACACAGAATTGTTACTGAGGGACACAGAATTGTTACTCAGGGACACAGAATTGTTACTCAGGGACACAGAATTGTTACTCAGGGACAGACACAGAATTGTTACTGAGGGACACAGAATTGTTACTGAGGGACACAGAATTGTTACTGAGGGACACAGAATTGTTACTCAGGGACACAGAATTGTTACTCAGGGACAGACACAGAATTGTTACTGACGGACACAGAATTGTTACTGAGGGACACAGAATTGTTACTGAGGGACACAGAATTGTTACTCAGGGACACAGAATTGTTACTCAGGGACAGACACAGAATTGTTACTGAGGGACACAGAATTGTTACTCAGGGACACAGAATTGTTACTCAGGGACACAGAATTGTTACTCAGGGACAGACACAGAATTGTTACTGAGGGACACAGAATTGTTACTGAGGGACACAGAATTGTTACTGAGGGACACAGAATTGTTACTCAGGGACACAGAATTGTTACTCAGGAACAGACACAGAATTGTTACTGAGGGACACAGAATTGTTACTGAGGGACACATAATTGTTACTGAGGGACACAGAATTGTTACTCAGGGACACAGAATTGTTACTCAGGGACACAGAGTTGTTACTCAGGGACAGACACAGAATTGTTACTGAGGGACACAGAATTGTTACTGAGGGACACAGAATTGTTACTCAGGGACACAGAATTGTTACTCAGGGACACATAATTGTTACTCGGGGACAGACACAGAATTGTTACTCAGGGACACAGAATTGTTACTCAGGGACACAGAATTGTTACTGAGGGACACAGAATTGTTACTCAGGGACAGACACAGAATTGTTACTCAGGGACACAGAATTGTTACTCAGGGACACATAATTGTTACTGAGGGACACAGAATTGTTACTCAGGGACACAGAATTGTTACTCAGGGACAGACACAGAATTGTTACTCAGGGACACAGAATTGTTACTCAGGGACACAGAATTGTTACTCAGAGACAGACACAGAATTGTTACTCAGGGACACAGAATTGTTACTCAGGGACACAGAATTGTTACTGAGGACACAGAATTGTTACTCAGGGACAGACACAGAATTGTTACTCAGGGACACAGAATTGTTACTCAGGGACACAGAATTGTTACTCAGGGACACAGAATTGTTACTGAGGGACACAGAATTGTTACTCAGGGACAGACACAGAATTGTTACTCAGGGACACAGAATTGTTACTCAGGGACACAGAATTGTTACTGAGGGACACAGAATTGTTACTCAGGGACAGACACAGAATTGTTACTCAGGGACACAGAATTGTTACTCAGGGACACAGAATTGTTACTGAGGGACACAGAATTGTTACTCAGGGACACAGAATTGTTACTGAGGGACACAGAATCGTTACTGAGGGACACAGAATTGTTACTCAGGGACACAGAATTGTTACTCAGGGACACAGAATTGTTACTCAGGGACACAGAATTGTTACTGAGGGACACAGAATCGTTACTGAGGGACACAGAATTGTTACTCAGGGACACAGAATTGTTACTCAGGGACACAGAATCGTTGAATTAAAGAGTATGTCAGACAACACGCAGAGGAGTGGCAGAGGAGGCAATGTTTCAGGAGCGAGCAGACGTGGCAGCAGAGGAAGGGGTCGAGGCAGCACTAGTCGCAGCCAGAGGCCAGTGCTCCCGGTGTCATCCAGCGGTCGTGTCTCCACCGACAACCCTGCCATCATCGATTGGTTGGCTCGGTCGTCTTCCTCTTCCCAGGTCACCTCTGACACCTACAGCCAACGGTCGGTGGGTACGTCAGACACAACCGTTAGTTGGCATGGCCCGGGAGCAAGCCCACTGAAATCACGTGTCCTCTACCTGCCCCTGTCCTTTGGTGTTCCCTCACCAAGTGAAGTATCGCATGCTGTGGGCTCAGCCCCACTGTACAGTGAGGAAGAGCTAACAGAGGGCGGTCAGGAACGGGGGGAGACATCCGCCTCTTCAGCAGCCAGGCGAAGAAGTACTGGCGAAGAGAGTGGCTCGGTAGCCGGTCTAGAGACAGGTCTGTCTCCTGACCCACACGCAGCCGAGGGGGCTAGTAGTGAGGCGGAGACCCTAATTGATGATGATGAGGCTGATCGCACTTGGCAGCCTCGTCGTCATCTGCCAGGCCCGTAATCTGCCATGGGCCCCCGTACCGCCTCCTCATGCTGCTGCCAGGCCTGTAATCTGTCATGGGCCCCTGTACCGCCTCCTCATGCTGCTGCCAGGTCCAGAGTGTCTCATGGGTCCCTGTACGGCCTCCCATTGCTGCTGTCTCCATCGCCACACTCTGCCATGTGCCACTTTCAGGTCTCCTCACACTGCTGGTGGGTTCCATTTTGTCATAGGGTGCTGGCAGATTACGGGCCTCCCATTGCTGCTGCCAGGCCCGTAATCTGTCATGGGCCCCTGTACCGCCTCCTCATGCTGCTGCCAGGCCCGTAATCTGTCATGGGTCCCTGTACGGCCTCCCATTGCTGCTGTCTCCATCGCCACACTCTGCCATGTGCCACTTTCAGGTCTCCTCACACTGCTGGTGGGTTCCATTTTGTCATAGGGTGCTGGCAGATTACGGGCCTCCCATTGCTGCTGCCAGGCCCGTAATCTGTCATGGGCCCCTGTACCGCCTCCTCATGCTGCTGCCAGGCCCGTAATCTGTCATGGGTCCCTGTACGGCCTCCCATTGCTGCTGTCTCCATCGCCACACTCTGCCATGTGCCACTTTCAGGTCTCCTCACACTGCTGGTGGGTTCCATTTTGTCATAGGGTGCTGGCAGATTACGGGCCTCCCATTGCTGCTGCCAGGCCCGTAATCTGTCATGGGCCCCTGTACCGCCTCCTCATGCTGCTGCCAGGCTCGTAATCTGTCATGGGTCCCTGTACGGCCTCCCATTGCTGCTTTCTCCATCGCCACACTCTGCCATGTGCCACTTTCAGGTCTCCTCACACTGCTGGTGGGTTCCATTTTGTCATAGGGTGCTGGCAGATTACGGGCCTCCCATTGCTGCTGCCAGGCCCGTAATCTGTCATGGGCCCCTGTACCGCCTCCTCATGCTGCTGCCAGGCCCGTAATCTGTCATGGGTCCCTGTACGGCCTCCCATTGCTGCTGTCTCCATCGCCACACTCTGCCATGTGCCACTTTCAGGTCTCCTCACACTGCTGGTGGGTTCCATTTTGTCATAGGGTGCTGGCAGATTACGGGCCTCCCATTGCTGCTGCCAGGCCCGTAATCTGCCATGGGCCCCTGTACCGCCTCCTCATGCTGCTGCCAAGCCCGTAATCTGTCATGGGTCCCTGTACGGCCTCCCATTGCTGCTGTCTCCATCGCCACACTCTGCCATGTGCCACTTTCAGGTCTCCTCACACTGCTGGTGGGTTCCATTTTGTCATAGGGTGCTGGCAGATTACAGGCCTCCCATTGCTGCTGCCAGGCCCGTAATCTGCCATGGGCCCCTGTACCGCCTCCTCATGCTGCTGCCAGGCCCGTAATCTGTCATGGGTCCCTGTACGGCCTCCCATTGCTGCTGTCTCCATCGCCACACTCTGCCATGTGCCACTTTCAGGTCTCCTCACACTGCTGGTGGGTTCCATTTTGTCATAGGGTGCTGGAAGATTACGGGCCTCCCATTGCTGCTGCCAGGCCCGTAATCTGTCATGGGCCCCTGTACCGCCTCCTCATGCTGCTGCCAGGTCCAGAGTGTGTCATGGGTCCCTGTACGGCCTCCCATTGCTGCTGTCTCCATCGCCACACTCTGCCATGTGCCACTTTCAGGTCTCCTCACACTGCTGGTGGGTTCCATTTTGTCATAGGGTGCTGGCAGATTACGGGCCTCCCATTGCTGCTGCCAGGCCCGTAATCTGCCATGGGCCCCCGTACCGACTCCTCATGCTGCTGCCAGGCCCGTAATCTGTCATGGGCCCCTGTACCGCCTCCTCATGCTGCTGCCAGGTCCAGAGTGTGTCATGGGTCCCTGTACGGCCTCCCATTGCTGCTGTCTCCATCGCCACACTCTGCCATGTGCCACTTTCAGGTCTCCTCACACTGCTGGTGGGTTCCATTTTGTCATAGGGTGCTGGCAGATTACGGGCCTCCCATTGCTGCTGCCAGGCCCGTAATCTGCCATGGGCCCCCGTAATGACTCCTCATGCTGCTGCCAGGCCCGTAATCTGTCATGGGCCCCTGTACCGCCTCCTCATGCTGCTGCCAGGTCCAGAGTGTCTCATGGGTCCCTGTACGGCCTCCCATTGCTGCTGTCTCCATCGCCACACTCTGCCATGTGCCACTTTCAGGTCTCCTCACACTGCTGGTGGGTTCCATTTTGTCATAGGGTGCTGGCAGATTACGGGCCTCCCATTGCTGCTGCCAGGCCCGTAATCTGCCATGGGCCCCGGTACCGACTCCTCATGCTGTGACGTTGCAACAAGGTGGAATTCAACCCTACATATGTTAGACCGCCTTTATGAACAGCGAAAGGCCATCACCGATTTCCTGATGTTACAAGCGGATAAAGGTACTCCCCTGTGTAACTTAGATGTCAGCCATTGGCAGCTCATGCATGACACCTGCCGCTTGCTCAGGCCCTTTGAGGAGGCCACGCTATTCGTGAGTCGGCAGGACTATGGGATGAACGACGTCATTCCTCTGTTGCACGTCCTGGAACAAATGCTGTTAACAATGGCTGGTCAGGGTGCGGTAGAC
This sequence comes from Staurois parvus, assembly GCF_062004578.1. Lineage (NCBI taxonomy): Eukaryota > Metazoa > Chordata > Amphibia > Anura > Ranidae > Staurois > Staurois parvus. Next base: position 530,353 of record NW_028318837.1, read on the forward strand.
GTGGCGCACAGATCTCAACGCCACATGACCCCTGTGGGGGCAGGACAGGAAGAAGAGGAGGAGGTAGAGGAGGACATTGGTGCTCAGGAATTATTGAGTGAAATGGGTGGTTTTTCCACTCAGCGGACAGGAGTGGAGGAGCAGGAGCATCTGGTAGAGGAGGAGGAGGAGGAGACAGAGGACCCAGACGCACCGTGGCAGTATGCTGTGGAGATGGAGGCAGGGAGTCCCTCGCATTCCTTGGCACAAATGGCCCATAGCATGCTCGGTTGCTTGCGTAGCGACAGCCGAATAATAACCATCAGACAGAGGGATGACTTTTGGCTGTCCACCTTGTTGGACCCTCGCTACCGTTCAAAAATGGTGGCCTTTTTCACACCTGCTGAGAGGGAGGCCAAAATAACGTACTATAAAAACCACCTACAGTCATGGCCGAAATTGTTGGCACCCTTGATATTTCTCCAGGAAATCATGTATTTCTCACGAAACGTATTGCATTAACACATGTTTTGCTATACACATGTTTATTCCCTTTGTGTGTATTGGGACAAAACAAAAAAAGGGAGGAAAGAAAGCAAATTCGACATAATGTCACACAAACCTCCAAAAATGGGCTGGACAAAAGTATTGGCACCCTTTCACAACTGCGGATAAATAAGAATGTTACAAGCATGTGATGCTCCTGTAAACTCACCTGGGGCAAGTAACAGGTGTGGGCAATATAGAAATCACACCTGAAAGCAGATAAAAAGGAGAGACGTTCACTTAACCTTTGCATTGTGTGTCTGTCTGTGCCACACTAAGCATGGACAACAGAAAGAGGAGACGAGAACTGTCTGAGGACCTGAGAACCAAAATTGTGGCAAAATATCAACAATCTCAAGGTTACAAGTCCATCTCCAGAGAACTAGATTTGCCTTTGTCCACAGTGCGCAACATTATCAAGAAGTTTGCAACCCATGGCACTGTAGCTAATCTCCCTGGTCGTGGACGGATGAGGAAAATTGATGAAAGATTGCAACGCAGAATAGTCCGGATGGTGGATAAGCAGCCCCAAACATGTTCCAAAGACATTCAAGCTGTCCTGCAGGCTCAGGGAGCATCAGTGTCAGCGCGAACTATCCGTCGACATTTAAATGAAATGAAACGCTATGGCAGGAGACCCAGGAGGACCCCACTGCTGACACAGAGACATAAAAAAGCAAGACTACAGTTTGCCAAAATGTACTTGAGTAAGCCAAAAGCCTTCTGGGAAAACGTCTTGTGGACAGATGAGACCAAGATAGAGCTTTTCGGTAAAGCACATCATTCTACTGTTTACCGAAAACGGAATGAGGCCTACAAAGAACAAAACACAGTACCTACGGTAAAATATGGTGGAGGTTCAATGATGTTTTGGGGTTGTTTTGCTGCCTCTGGCACTGGGTGCCTTGACTGTGTGCAAGGCATCATGAAATCTGAGGATTACCAAAGGATTTTGGGTCGCACTGTAGGGCCCAGTGTCAGAAAGCTGGGTTTGCGTCCAAGATCCTGGGTCTTCCAGCAGGACAATGACCCCAAACATACGTCAAAAAGCACTCAGAAATGGATGGCAAAGAAGCGCTGGAGAGTTCTGAAGTGGCCAGCAATGAGCCCAGATCTAAATCCCATTGAACACCTGTGGAGAGATCTTAAAATTGCTGTTGGGAAAAGGTGTCCTTCCAATAAGAGAGACCTGGAGCTGTTTGCAAAGGAAGAGTGGTCCAAAATTCCGGGTGAGAGGTGTCAGAAGCTTATTGATGGTTATAGGAAGCGACTGATTTCAGTTATGTTTTCCAAAGGGTGTGCAACCAAATATTAAGTTAAGGGTGCCAATACTTTTGTCCAGCCCATTTTTGGGGTTTTGTGTGACATTATGTCATATTTGCTTTTCTGCCTCTGTTTTATATTTGTTCCAATACATACAAAGGGAATAAACATGTGTATAGCAAAACATGTGTTAATGCAATACCTTTTTTGTGTGAAATACTTGATTTTCAGGAAAAATATCAAGGGTGCCAACAATTTCGGCCATGACTGTATGTAGTTAGTTGGTCTCTGCCTTTCTGCGCCAACGTCCATCCTCAGACACTGTGGGCCCTGTGCGCTCGCGTTCCGCTGCCATGGCAGCAGGGGAGGGGTGGGGTGGTAGGAGCAGTGGCAGCTCCACCAGCAGCGGCTGCCTCAGTCTGCAGTCGATGATGAGTAGCTTTCTTCACCAGCGCAGTGAGGAAACTACTAACCAGCCGCAGCAGCAGCAGCATCAGGTGGACCTGGAGCAGGACCTCAAACAACAGGCTTGGGCCTACTTGGACAGCACCCTGCCAACCGAGGTAGACAATCCCCTTGACTACTGGGCAACGAAACTTGACCTTTGGCCCCAACTAGCTGAATTTGCCCTTGAAAGGCTGTCATGCCCGGCCAGTAGCGTGGCATCGGAGCGCGTGTTTAGTGCGGCAGGAGGTATTGTAACTCCGCGGAGGACACGACTGTCCACCCAAAGTGTGGAGAGACTCACGTTTGTGAAAATGAATCAGGCGTGGATTAGTCTGGATTTCAAACCACCAGTTCCTGACACAACTGACTAAATCCGCCATGAATCATGCCCCAAACATGTTATTATTTTTAACATAGGCCTCTGTATGGCCTTCAATTTAAGCTGCTTACGCTTCGCCACTCTGCCATGGGCCCCTGTACCGCCTCCTCTTGCTGCTGCCAGGTCCAGAGTGTCTCATGGGTCCCTGTACGGCCTCCCATTGCTGCTGTCTCCATCGCCACACTCTGCCATGTGCCACTTTCAGGTCTCCTCACACTGCTGGTGGGTTCCATTTTGTCATAGGGTGCTGGAAGATTACGGGCCTCCCATTGCTGCTGCCAGGCCCGTAATCTGCCATGGGCCCCCGTACCGCCTCCTCATGCTGCTGCCAGGTCCAGAGTGTCTCATGGGTCCCTGTACGGCCTCCCATTGCTGCTGTCTCCATCGCCACACTCTGCCATGTGCCACTTTCAGGTCTCCTCACACTGCTGGTGGGTTCCATTTTGTCATAGGGTGCTGGCAGATTACGGGCCTCCCATTGCTGCTGCCAGGCCCGTAATCTGCCATGGGCCCCCGTACCGCCTCCTCATGCTGCTGCCAGGTCCAGAGTGTCTCATGGGTCCCTGTACGGCCTCCCATTGCTGCTGTCTCCATCGCCACACTCTGCCATGTGCCACTTTCAGGTCTCCTCACACTGCTGGTGGGTTCCATTTTGTCATAGGGTGCTGGCAGATTACGGGCCTCCCATTGCTGCTGCCAGGCCCGTAATCTGCCATGGGCCCCCGTACCGCCTCCTCATGCTGCTGCCAGGTCCAGAGTGTCTCATGGGTCCCTGTACGGCCTCCCATTGCTGCTGTCTCCATCGCCACACTCTGCCATGTGCCACTTTCAGGTCTCCTCACACTGCTGGTGGGTTCCATTTTGTCATAGGGTGCTGGCAGATTACGGGCCTCCCATTGCTGCTGCCAGGCCCGTAATCTGCCATGGGCCCCCGTACCGCCTCCTCATGCTGCTGCCAGGTCCAGAGTGTCTCATGGGTCCCTGTACGGCCTCCCATTGCTGCTGTCTCCATCGCCACACTCTGCCATGTGTCACTTTCAGGTCTCCTCACACTGCTGGTGGGTTCCATTTTGTCATAGGGTGCTGGCAGATTACGGGCCTCCCATTGCTGCTGCCAGGCCCGTAATCTGCCATGGGCCCCCGTACCGACTCCTCATGCTGCTGCCAGGCCCGTAATCTGTCATGGGCCCCTGTACCGCCTCCTCATGCTGCTGCCAGGTCCAGAGTGTCTCATGGGTCCCTGTACGGCCTCCCATTGCTGCTGTCTCCATCGCCACACTCTGCCATGTGCCACTTTCAGGTCTCCTCACACTGCTGGTGGGTTCCATTTTGTCATAGGGTGCTGTATGGCCTCCCATTGCTGCTGCCTCCACCGCCACACTGTGGCTCCACACTCTGGTTTTGGCCCCGTGACTGCCCAAATGAGTGAAGTGTGCGGTGATTCTAAGATCGACGGCACTCATCTGCATGTCATACTGACTGTCAGTATTATTTCTCTTCCCCAGCAGACTCCAAGGGCATTTAAATTAAAGGTACAGTGTTCTGCACTAATATAAAGGCTCTCTGAAGCCTAGAAACACCCTTTTATAAGTTAAATTCGCAGCGAATATATTCGACTCGAATCAAATTTATTCCGCGAATTCGCCGAATCAGCCGAATCGAATTTTTGAATACTTCGCTCATCTCTAGTTTTTTTCATATGTTCTTTCACATGTTTTGAGCTATTTATTATATTTGTGTTGATGGTATTATTGATGAGCACTAATTAATATTTATTGTTAACACTGTCACATTTATTTAATTTATATGATATTTTGGGATCCCACATTCACATATTTTTATGATTTGAGTGTAGCGCTGCATTCTTTATTACTTTTATCTATCATAATCACTGGTATATGATTTAATGTTAGCAGCTTCTCTTGGGATTTATACACATATTTATTTATATTTTTTATTAGTTTAAAACACTTGGGAGCGCAGGAGGTTCACACCACTACTGTTACAGGAGGAAATAGGTGTGCGGGATGGAGTGGTGGGGAGAGCGGAGGGGATCAGCAGTTAGGTGAGGGCGGGGTAGGCTTCTCTGAAGAGATGGGTTTTCAGGGTGCGCCGAAAGGTGAGGAGGGTAGGTGACAGGCTGATGGATTGGGGTAGTGAGTTCCAGAGGATGGGGAAAGCCCAGGAGAAGTCCTGGAGATGGGCATGGGAGGAGGAGACCAGGGAACTGGAGAGTAAGAGGCAGGGGTGGACTGACAACTCATAGGGCCCCCAGGCAATAGGGGATCATGGGGCCCCTGTGTCCTTTCCCAAACTCAAAAAAACCTATGAAAAAGGTACCAGGGGCATCTCATGGGGCCCCCTACTGACCCCGGGCCCTCGGGCAGTGCCCGAGTTTCCAAATGGTCAGTTTGCCCCTGGTAAGAGGTCTTGTGAGGAGCGGAGAGTGCGTTTTGGGTGGTAGATGGATATCAGGTCGGTGATGTAGTTTGGGGCAGTGTTATGAACAGCTTTGTACGTCAATGTTAGTATTTTGAATTTTATGCATTGGGCAATCGGAAGCCAGTGGAGGTAAGGTGGATGAGTCTGGCTGCAGAATTCAGGATAGACTGAAGCGGGGATAGCCTTTGATGAGGTAAGCCGGTGAGGAGGGAGTTACAGTAGTCAAGTCGTGAGATAATAAGGGAGTGAATGAGTTGCTTTGTAGTTTCTGGGGTTAGGAACGTGCGTATTTTGGAGATGTTGCGGAGGTGGAGGCTGCATGAATTTGTCAGTGATTGGAACTGGGGCTGGAAAGACAGATTGGAGTCTAGAATGACACCTAGTACTCTGGCTTGCGGGGTGGGGCTGATGGTGGCGTTGTTGGTCGTGATGGAGAGGTCGGGGGGGGGGCGTGGGCTGGAGGGACAACTAGGAGCTGGTTTTGGCAAGGTTTAATTTGAGGAAGTGGAGCGACATCCAATCCGATATGTCGTTCAGAAGGCTAGTGATTCGGGCGGAGACTGAAGGGGTGAGGTGAGGGGTAGAGAGATAGATTTGAGTGTCATCAGCATAGAGATGGTAGTTGAAACCGTGAGAGGGAGGAGGTGTAGATGGAGAAGAGAAGGGGCCCGAGGACAGAACCTTGGGGGACCCCAACAGAGAAGGGGAGTGAGGGGGAGGTGGCAGTCTTATAGGTAGGAGTGTTGTGATAGCTAGGAAGAGAGCCAGGAGAGAGCAGAGTCTCTGAGGCTGAAGGAGTATAGTCTTTTGAGGAGGAGGGGGTGGTCAGCCGTGTCGAAAGCCGCAGAGAGGTTGAGGAGTAGTAGCACTGAGTAGTGGCCATTGGCTTTGACGGTTAGTAGGTCGTTGGTGAGTTTGAGTAAGGCGGTTTCAGTGGAGTGTAGGGGACGGAAGCCAGACTGTAGGGAGGTTGTTGTCGATGAGGTGGGAGCTTAGGGGATTATAGGCTAAGTGCTCAAGGAGTTTGGATGAAAATGGCAGCAGGGAGATGGGTATAAGGTTGTTTGGGTCATCCAGAAACCATTTGGAGTTTTCTTTTAAATCAATTTTCCACCTAATCACAGACATAAGGGAAGGAGGAGTTGTAGGTTTCCAAACGTTCCTTTACTTAAAGGCCAGCTCTGCCCAAAACTAATTTGGTAGTTTTGGCCATTTCATGGCCAAATGATGGTGTCAATCTTTGCAATTTCTATAATTTAGAAAGAGCAACTAATTTGAATGTCAAGCATTGCTTTAATTATGGTCTTGTGGAGACAGACAAACTACCAAGAGTAAATCTAGGAATTGTGGGAGGGGCAGAGACACGCGCCTAGAGAAAAATGCCACCTTTATGGGAGTGGCAAGGACACAAACTACTGGAGAGAAATCTCACCCATGTGAGTGGGATAGAGGAACCAATTACTCAGGGTACATCTTGTCATTGTTGGAGGGGCCGGGACACAACTACTGAAGGGAAATCTCACCATTGTTGGAGGAGCAGAGACACAAAGTACTGCAAGGAAATCTCCCCATTGCGGGAGGGGCTGGGACACAACTACTGAAGGAAAATCACACCATTGTGGGAGGGGCAGAGACACAAAGTACTGTAGGGAACTCTCACCATTGTGGGAGGGGCAGAGATACAAACTACTGGGGGAAATCTTGCCATTATAGGAGGGGCAGAGACACCAACTACTGTGGGAAATCTCATCATTGTGGGAGGGGTAAGGACACAAACTACTTCAGGAAATCTCACCACTGTGGGAGGGGCAGAGACACCAACTACTGCAGGAAATCTCACCATTGTGGGAGGAGCAGAGACACGGATTACTGCAGGAAATCTCACCATTGTGGGAGGAGCAGAGACACAAATTACTGCAGGAAATCTCACCATTGTGGGAGGGGCAGAGACACAAAGTACTGGGGGAAATCTCACCATTGTGGGAGGGGCAGAGACACAAACTACTGGGGGAACTCTCACTATTGTGGGAGGAGCAGAGACACAAACTACTGGGGGAAATCTCACCATTGTGGGAGGGGCAGAGACACAAAGTACTGCAGGGAAAATCCACCATTGTAGGAGAGATGCAAATTACTGCTACATAGCAGCGTGCGAAGGGGACAGGGATTAGTTGCGGAATAATTGGATTTCTTAGGAGATTTTAGCTGCGTGCACGGGATTCTACTTATCAATGTCTAGGAAGACACAACAAACATGACAAGCAAACTAATTAATGAATAATAATAAATTGCATCCATTGCTCTATTCTTTTTTGTGAACTGCAGAAGGATTGTAAAACCTACAACAAATGCCTCCCTGAAAAGAAAGCAGTTAAAGTGTAACTAAAGGCAAAACCTTTTTTTTTACATTTTGGATAGAAAAATGGAGGGTTATAACCAGGGAAGGACTGACAACTCATGGGGCCCCCAGGCAATAGGGGATCATGGGGCCCCTGTGTCCTTGCCCAAACTCAAAAAAGCCTATGAAAAAGGTACAAAGGCATCTCACGGGGCCCCCTACTGACCCCGGGCCCTCGGGCAGTGCCTGAGTTTCCAAATGGTCAGTCCGCCCCTGGTTATAACCCTGGTCAGTTTTTTTTTTGTCCCATTGGGGAGCTTTCCTTTCACTTCCTGTCCCACAGCCAAAACGGCAGAGAAAATTGCTTCATGTACCGGAATGAAGACAACATTGCCGCATTTTTCAGTGTTAGAACGTTTTAACAGCTAAAAAGCTCCTCTAGAAACCCAAAAGTTCTGGGGGGGAGGGGTGTTTCCAGCCAAAAAACGCTGATTACAGTTTATGTGTGCATGGACACATAAGATAACATGCTGGGGGGTTTATTGGCTGTACAGCTAGTAAACCCCCCAGCATGTTATCTTATGTGTCCATGCACACATAAACTGTAATCAGCATTTTTTGGCAGGGACGTTTTTTGGCTGGAAAGAAAAACCCAGGACTAGTGGGTTTCTAGAGTTATTTTAGCTGTAAAAACACTGAAAACGCCACAACCCGGTGTTTTTTGGACTTTTTTTGACAAAAAAAACAATTTTTTGGGTAAAAAATATTACTAAAAACTGCAAACGCGGAAAAACGCCGCTAAACGCTAATGCAAGAACGCTAACAAAGCTGAAAAACTCAAGTTTTTAACGTGACTTTACACAGCCAACGTTAGCAGCGCGATCAAAACGTCCCCTCTGCGCGAGGACTTAGTATTCTGATGCCAACACAAAATTTGGGAATTTATTTTACTTTCGCTTTCAATGGTAGCAGTAAGCAGGACAAATAGAGTGGGTGAATCTCCCCAACGGGGGGCACAGACAGAAATAAAAACTGACAGGTGTTCTAATCCATCTTCACTGTCCAAAACAAAAAAAAAATGTTTTGCCTTTAGTTACACTTTAATACCTACCTATCCCCCTGCCTGTGCCACCTAAAAAACCTTTGGGTTGAAGAGTGAAGCTTGCTGAAAGATCCTTCCTGGAGTATCTGATGATGCCATCACCTGTTTTGCTCTGTGGTTCCCTCCTCTGGCCCCAATGTTACAACAGGACATAATGGTCGGTGGAATGAACCAATCCACACAGCAGGGGACCAGGATATGTGCTGGAGGCAGAAGATCCTTGAGCAAGCTGTGCACTTTAACCCAGAGTCTGGCCGTACAGGTGGGGGGAAAGGTATTAATTGCTTACTTTACAGAGGAGTCCTCAAAGAACTTAGCCAGGTTTAAGTGGGAGGAAAAGAACCCCAAAAGGCAAGCAAAGGGTTGTATCTGGGCCTGGGCTGCAGTTTGGAGTCTATATATATATATATTCTGTTAGTGACTACTCCGGAACTGTCGGACAGAACGCCGTCGCGTCAATTCCGGTTACGTATCTATGTCACTTCCGGCCTACCACACCGTCACGCCCTGACGTGTTTCGTCATATCCTGACTTACTCATAGGAGTCAGGATATGACGAAATGCGTCAGCGCGTGACGGAAGTGATGTAGATCCGTAACCAGAAGTGACGCAACAGCGTTCTGTCCGACAGTTCCGGAGGTGGTGAGAGCACCATGCGGTATCTGCATGACACTAGGATGTGTAATTTGGGCTCGTAAAAGTTTTTATTGTTGTAAGTGCAATACTTGGAGCAATAAAGTTATTTATCTTGGGTAATATACCATTTGAGTGGATATTTTTCTTCTCTTTCCATGATATGGTGTAGTCAATTATCCTGGCAACCAATCTTAGAAGGGTGATTCTTGGAGGAACCTCCTGGTCTAATTAATGGATATCCTCTTGATTACGCGTTAAAAAAAGGCAATTTCTGCAACAATGGTGAAGACAAAGAATGACGCAATATATGAATAATAGTTGATGTTTAATGATAGCATTATTAGATGTATGCGCCACTTGTGTTCACTGGATTAGGGGTGATACTAATATTGTTTGAGAGAGATATATATATATATATATTTATTTACCTATCTTTCTGCCTTTGTCCCCTCCTTACTGACACCACATAGCAAATGCGATACATACACCCACAGTTGCACACAACGCACAGTCAGACTGCACACTCATTGACATGAAAAAAGACAAATCAGTCAAAGTGCACATAAAACATAGACAAAATGCTCCCTTGGTCACCACTAGGAACAAGGCCATCAGGGCATATTGATTGGACCCTGAGCAAGCATTTTCTTGGGCCTGCCCCCATGCAATTTTGCTCTCCATCTGCTCTGAGACATGCAATAAAGAGCAGCTAAACTCAAAATCAGTGTACTGCGGCAGATCAGGCAGCAGTTGCTTGCCGGAGGTCACCGCATATCATTACTGCTCACTGAATAGTTGATAGAGGTTACAGCACATAATTTCTGCTTTCTGAATGGTTGCTAGAGATTACTGCACATCATTACTGCTCACTGATTGGTTGCTAGAGGTTACTGTACATCCTTACCATTCACTGATTGGTTGCTAGAGGATACTGCACATCATCACTGGTTGGTTACTAGAGGTTATTACTAAATATTATTGCTGCTCACTGGTTGCTAGAGGTTACAGCGCATGATTTCTGCTTTCTGAATGGTTGCTAGAGATTACTGCACATCATTACTGTTTACTGATTGGTTGCTAGAGGTTACTGTACAACCTTACCATTCACTGATTGGTTGCTAGAGGATACTGCACATCATCACTGGTTGGTTACTAGAGGTTACAGCACATGATTACTGTCACTATTTACATATGAATGACACATCAATGTCACTGTTTACATATGAATGCCACATTGCAGCCACAATTTACATATGAATGCCACTGTTATTTACATGTGAATGCTGACAAGGTCTGCACATGTGAGTCATCTGTACATGGCAATAGGATGGAGCTGGGCAGCATAAGTGACAGCTCTTCACACTGAGATATAGGACACAGCCCGGGACAAAGACTTCAAGGGACAAGGAAATGTAAAGTAATACAATTGGCAAGTATGAGGCAGCTGTTTTGGGCCCCACTGACTGAGCCCAGGGTAGGTGCCCCTTTTTCCCCTCCTTAAAGACAGTCCTGACTAGGGATGAGCTGGGGCCGTGTTCAAACCCACATCAGTGAGCCCACCAAGAAGTGGTCACTGTATTAGGCCAGTCATAAGTGGCCAGGGCATTTCTTGTCCTGCAGCTTAACGCATACACATCACTTGTACATGTGTGGCTGCGGGGTCCAAAATGATTGGCCCACAGATGATTGGCCCACAGATGATTGGCCCAGTACAGAAGACAGCTTCCTGGTGGGCTGGCTAGAATGGATTTGCACTAGGATCCAAACATGCCTAAGTTCACACTCCCAGTGCATGGGAAAAAGCACTCTCGTTCACAGCACATGAGCAGAGCACACACTGGGGGGGGATTTACTAAAACTGGAACACTCAGGAACTGGCGCAACTGTGCAGGGTAACCAATCAGCTTCTAACCCGCACTCCAGATAGGCTAATTGGCTCCTGTCTATATTGGCTCTAGTATGTCCATGTATGAATGTAAGGCTGGCCATACATTATACAATTTTCTTGAGATTTTTGGTTTAGATTTACCAAAAACCATGTAATAGGAGGTCAAACCTAAACAACACTTTCAGTTGTATCCAATTAGGCGGGCTCTTGCACTACATAGCTGAAGGTAAATCTAAAGAAAATTGGGCAGAAATTGGACAGAAAATTGTATAGTGTATGGCCAGCCTTAGTTAGGGACCTTAGATTGTACGCTCCTTGAGGGTTAGGGACTGATGTGAATGTCCAATATACAGGTGGACCTTGGTTTACGAACGCTTCAGTTAATGTAATTTTCGGTTTACGAATGAAAATCCATTGATAATAATGCCTCGGTTTACACATTTTTTACAAATTTCTTTCACAATACGAAGTGTACAGTATGTCGGTGCCGACTTTTAAATGCAATTGCCGGCTTTTTTTTTCTTCACTATAGCTCACAGAATTAGATGTCACTTTTCCTGGAGCTAAAGGAAAATTTGTTTCTTTAAACTCAGGGAAATTAACTGAAAGGAAACATTGTTTCTTTTAACTCGGGGAAATAAACTGAAAGGAAACATTGTTTCTTTTAACTCGGGGAAATTAACTGAAAGGAAACATTGTTTCTTTTAACTCGGTGAAATAAACTGAAAGGAAACATTGTTTCTTTTAACTCGGGGAAAAAAACTGAAAGGAAACATTGTTTGTTTTAACTCGGGAAATAAACTGAAAGGAAACATTGTTTCTTTTAACTCGGGGAAATAAACTGAAAGGAAACATTGTTTCTTTTAACGCCGGGAAATAAACTGAAAGGAAACATTGTTTCTTTTAACTCGGGGAAATAAACTGAAAGGAAACTTTGTTTCTTTTAACTCCGGGAAATAAACTGAAACGAAACATTGTTTCTTTTAACTCGGGAAATAAACTGAAAGGAAACATTGTTTCTTTTAATTCGGGAAATAAACTGAAAGGAAACATTGTTTCTTTAACTCGGGGAAATAAACTGAAAGGAAACATTGTTTCTTTTAACTCGGGGAAATAAACTGAAAGGAAACTTTGTTTCTTTTAGCTGGGCGGGAAATGACAGCTGATTCTCTGAGCTATAGGGAAGAAAAAATAAAACGGTAATTACATTTAAAAACTGGCACTGATCTATAGTGACAGCGACCCTTATTAAAAACTTTTTTCTGATCTCTGGAACGAATAAATTGGTTTTCGATGAAAGGAAACATTGTTTCTTTTAACTCGGGGAAATAAACTGAAAGGAAACATTGTTTCTTTTAACTCCGGGAAATAAACTGAAAGGAAACATTGTTTCTTTTAACTCGGGGAAATAAACTGAAAGGAAACATTGTTTCTTTTAACTCGGGAAATAAACTGAAAGGAAACATTGTTTCTTTTAACTCGGGAAATAAACTGAAAGGAAACATTGTTTCTTTTAGCTGGGCGGGAAAGTGACAGATGATTCTCTGAGCTATAGTGAAGAGAAAATAAAACGGTAATTACATTTAAAAACTGGCACTGATCTATAGTGACAGCGACCCTTATTAAAAACTTTTTTCTGATCTCTGGAACGAATTAATTGGTTTTCGATGCATTCCTATGGGATTTTTTGCAATACGAAATGTCCCAGAGAACGCATTAAATTTGTAAACCGAGGTACACCTGTATATGTAAACCGCTGTGCAGGGGCAGAAAACTCATGGGGCAACAGTGGACCATGGGGCCCCTGGGCAATAGGGGATCATGGGGCCCCTGTGTCCTTGCCCAAACTCAAAAAAGCCTATGAAAAAGGTACCAAGGGCATCTCATGGGGCCCCCTACTGACCCCGGGCCCTCGGGCAGTGTCCAAGTTTCCAAATGGTCAGTCCGCCCCTGCCGCTGCGTAAATTAATGGCGCTATATAAGTACCTGAAATAAATAATAAACTTTAGCTTCTCCAATTTTTTACAATAAATCCTGGAAGCTGATTGGTTTCTCTGCAGAGCTGCTCCAGATTTTGGACTCTCCAGTTTTAGTAAATGAACCCCAATTGTGCACAAAAAGAAGGCGTGCTCATCCACAGCACACGCCACGGCAAACAATGAGAGCACGCAGTACACAGGGACGCAATGTCGCAGAACAATCATTTCTAACACCACTTATTATTATTATTGTAAGGCTCCATGTACACTGCAGCTGATCACTCACGTTTAGGAGCTGTTCTACGTTTTTTTTCAGCAGCCCCTGAACTCTCCCTAATGTTTTCCTATGTGTCCATATACACATCATCGTTTACAGGCAGTTGAGTTTACAGTCATGTTTTTGAACGCAGAAAACTTGCGTTCAGCAGTCAATTTTATCAGCGTTTCAAATGCCAAACGCTTGTAAATGCATGTAAACGCAGCTAACCGCTTTTATAAGCGTTTGCGTTTGGAACATTTTTTTAACTCTTCCATTTCCAGATGCTGTCCAAAGCCTTTTTTCATCATGAAAAATACATGCTAAGTAGAGATGAGCGAATCGAACCAGGCGAAGTGGAATTCGTTTCGAATTTCAGGAAAAATTCGCGGCGAATCCGAATATTAGCATACTTCTGGTGCGCGAATCGGATTTTTCCCGATCAGCCGGCAAAAGTGTCCCTGCAGAGAGCTCCGCTATTTCTGACAGTTCTCTGACAGTTCCTTCACATGTACAGCGGTTGAAACATTGTATCTATTTGTTTCCATTTAGGATACAGATGTTTTTATTCGGAAATAGATACAATGTTTCAACCGCTGTAAATGTGAAGGAACTGTCAGAGAACTGTCAGAAATAGCGGAGCTCTCTGCAGATACACTTTTTGCTGTACTGGAATACTTCTTCTTTTCATTCTTCTTTTCATTCTTCTCATTCTTCTTTTCATTCTTCTTCTCATTCTTCTTTTCATTCTTCTTTTCATTCTTCTTCTTCTTTTCATTCTTCTTTTCATTCTTCTCATTCTTCTTTTCTTCTTCATGAAAAGAAGAATGAGAAGAAGAATGAAAAGAAGAATGAAAAGAAGAATGAGAAGAATGAAAAGAAGAATGAAACGAAGAAGAAGAATGAAAAGAAGAATGAGAAGAAGAATGAGAAGAAGAATGAGAAGAATGAAAAGAAGAATGAGAAGAATGAAAAAAAGAATGAAAAGAAGAAGAAGAAGAATGAAAAGAAGAATGAGAAGAAGAAGAAGAATGAAAAGAAGAATGAGAAGAAGAATGAAAAGAAGAATGAAAAGAAGAATGAGAAGAATGAAAAGAAGAATGAAAAGAAGAAGAAGAATGAAAAGAAGAATGAGAAGAAGAATGAAAAGAAGAATGAGAAGAAGAATGAGAAGAATGAAAAGAAGAATGAGAAGAATGAAAAGAAGAATGAAAAGAAGAAGAATGAAAAGAAGAAGAAGAATGAAAAGAAGAAGAAGAAGAATGAAAAGAAGAATGAAAAGAAGAATGAAACGAAGAAGAAGAATGAAAAGAAGAAGAATGAAAAGAAGAATGAAAAGAAGAATGAGAAGAATGAAAAGATTCTTCTTCTTCTTCTTTTCATTCTTCTTCTTCGTTTCATTCTTCTTTTCATTCTTCTTCTTCTTCTTTTCATTCTTCTCATTCTTCTTTTCATTCTTCTTCTTCTTCTTCTTTTCATTCTTCTTCTTCTTCTTTTCATTCTTCTTCTTCTTTTCATTCTTCTTTTCATTCTTCTTCTTCTTCTTTTCATTCATTCTTCTTCTTCTTTTCATTCTTCTTTTCATTCTTCTTCTTCTTTTCATTCTTCTTCTTCTTCTTTTCATTCTTCTTTTCATTCTTCTCATTCTTCTTTTCATTCTTCTCATTCTTCTTTTCATTCTTCTTCTCATTCTTCTTTTCATTCTTCTTCTTTTCATTCTTCTTTTCATTCTTCTCATTCTTCTTTTCTTCTTCATGAAAAGAAGAATGAGAAGAAGAATGAAAAGAAGAAGAAGAATGAAAAGAAGAATGAGAAGAAGAATGAAAAGAAGAATGAGAAGATTGACAAGAAGAATGAAAAGAAGAAGAAGAATGAAAAGAAGAATGAGAAGAAGAATGAAAAGAAGAATGAAAAGAAGAATGAAAAGAAGAATGAGAAGAAGAATGAAAAGAAGAATGAGAAGAATGAAAAGAAGAATGAAAAGAAGAAGAAGAATGAAAAGAAGAATGAGAAGAAGAATGAGAAGAATGAAAAGAAGAATGAGAAGAATGAAAAGAAGAATGAAAAGAAGAAGAATGAAAAGAAGAAGAAGAATGAAAAGAAGAATGAAAAGAAGAAGAAGAAGAAGAAGAATCTTTTCATTCTTCTCATTCTTCTTTTCATTCTTCTTTTCATTCTTCTTCTTTTCATTCTTCTTCTTCTTTTCATTCTTCTTTTCATTCTTCTTCTTCTTTTCATTCTTCTTTTCATTCTTCTTCTTCTTCTTTTCATTCTTCTCATTCTTCTTTTCATTCTTCTTCTTCTTTTCATTCTTCTTCTTCTTCTTTTCATTCTTCTTCTTCTTTTCATTCTTCTTTTCATTCTTCTTCTTTTTCTTTTCATTCTTCTTCTTCTTTTCATTCTTCTTTTCATTCTTCTTCTTCTTCTTTTCATTCTTCTTCTTCTTTTCATTCTTCTTCTTCTTCTTTTCATTCTTCTTTTCCTTCTTCTTTTCATTCTTCTCATTCTTCTTTTCATTCTTCTTTTCATTCTTCTTCTCATTCTTCTTTTCATTCTTCTTCTTCTTCTTTTCATTCTTCTTTTCATTCTTCTCATTCTTCTTTTCTTCTTCATGAAAAGAAGAATGAGAAGAAGAATGAAAAGAAGAATGAAAAGAAGAATAAGAAGAATGAAAAGAAGAATGAAAAGAAGAAGAAGAATGAAAAGAAGAATGAGAAGAAGAATGAAAAGAAGAATGAGAAGAAGAATGAGAAGAATGAAAAGAAGAATGAGAAGAATGAAAAGAAGAATGAAAAGAAGAAGAATGAAAAGAAGAAGAAGAAGAATGAAAAGAAGAATGAAAAGAAGAATGAGAAGAAGAATGAAAAGAAGAATGAAAAGAAGAATGAGAAGAATGAAAAGAAGAATGAAAAGAAGAAGAAGAATGAAAAGAAGAATGAGAAGAAGAATGAAAAGAAGAATGAGAAGATAGAAAAGAAGAATGAGAAGAATGAAAAGAAGAATGAAAAGAAGAAGAAGAAGAATGAAAAGAAGAAGAAGAATGAAAAGAAGAATGAAAAGAAGAAGAAGAAGAATCTTTTCATTCTTCTCATCCTTCTTCTTCTTCTCATCCTTTTCCTTCTTCTCATCCTTCTTCTTCTCATCCTTCTTCTTCTTCTCATCCTTCTCCTTCTTCTCATACTTCTCCTTCTTCTCATCCTTCTTCTTCTTCTCATCCTTCTTCTTCTCATCCTTCTCCTTCTTCTCATCCTTCTTCTCATCCTTCTCCTTCTTCTCATCCTTCTTCTCATCCTTCTCCTTCTTCTCATCCTTCTCCTTCTTCTCATCCTTCTCCTTCTCCTTCTTCTCATCCTTCTCCTTCTTCTCATCCTTCTCCTTCTTCTCATCCTTCTCCTTCTCCTTCTTCTCATCCTTCTCCTTCTTCTCATCCTTCTCCTTCTTCTCATCCTTCTCCTTCTCCTTCTTCTCATCCTTCTCCTTCTTCTCATCCATCTCCTTCTTCTCATCCTTCTCCTTCTCCTTCTTCTCATCCTTCTCCTTCTTCTCATCCTTCTCCTTCTTCTCATCCTTCTCCTTCTCCTTCTTCTCATCCTTCTCCTTCTTCTCATCCTTCTCCTTCTTCTCATCCTTCTCCTTCTCCTTCCTCATCTCCAAGGGCATTTAAATTAAAGGTACAGTGTTCTGCACTAATATAAAGGCTCTCTGAAGCCTAGAAACCCTTTTTATAAGTTAAATTCGTAGCGAATAAATTCGCATCGAATCGAATTTCTTCCTCAAATTCGGCGAATCAGCCGAATCAAATTTTTGAATAATTCGCTCATCTCTAATGCTAAGCATTTTCCCGGTACTCAGATGGACCCGGTACACCATACTTTGAGGTTTCACATGAAAGAAAATATATTAGACACTGCTGCAATAATTTCTGCACAGAAATGAGCCGGAACACATCCAAACACCACAAAAAGAAAAAAGCTAAACTCAACAAATACTGCTGTCTCTGCTTCTGCTCTCTCTATTTCTTTCAAAATGTCTGAAGTAGTAAATTTTTTACTATTTTTTTCAGTGCATTCTGGGCATTTTGGAAGGTCTCCTGAGGTTATCTTTAACCTCCCTGGCGGTATTCCTGAGTGTAGCTCGGGGTAAAGTTTCAGTACCACAAGCGGTAACCCCGAGCTACACTCGGGCTTACCATGCGGCACTGCTCCGGGATCTCTTCTTCACTTACCTTGTCCTGCGCTCCCATGATGTCCCTCCTGCAGTGTCCACGGCAATGTCCTCCAGCCGATGCCGGCATCTGTCATCTGGGTTCCATCCCCTGCGAGCGTCGGGACGTACGGGGGACGGAACTGGCAGAAAATTCAAAAATGACAAAAAGTGACATTCACTAAAATCACTAAAATGACATAGTATAACATTCCTGTATCAAACCATTTCACATACATGTTGTCCCGAGTGCTTTGTCCGGCGCCCTGCCTGCATTTTTACTGTTCTTTCTGCCTGGAAACTGAGAAACGTCCATGGCGTCCAAAAAGCGTCCCTTTAGGTCAGACGCGGTTTTAGACCGGCTAGAGAACAGCGATAGTAAATCAGAACCACTTGCAGAATTGAGTGATAATGATTCGTGGGGGAAATTCGTCATCAGTGAAAATGATTTTGTGACTTTGGTCAGTGATGTGCGAACTTGGCGCTGTATTTAAAATTTCAGTGTTTTTGGTTTGATTATATTATTGAATTAAATTTAATATTATTATATTATTATTTTTTAGGATTATTTATTAAATTATAATTTATGATTTTGTGTTTCAAATTTTATCCTACCCGGAATGTTTACTAGACTCTTGTTCGGACAGATTTCAGTGAGTTATTCCTAAAAATTACAGCCTACAATAAAAAAAATATATATTTCCATGCAAAAAAATGTATCGCTTTGAGCACAGAAATATGGACATAATCAGGCCGCTAGGGAGGTTAAAAAACGCTTCTAAACGCAAATACTCATAAACGGCATATACGCAAATGCGGCTAAACAGACTTTTTTTAACCTATGTTTTCCTGCAGTCATTTCCATCGTTCAGAAGTGTCCCGTGTACATGGAGCCTAATGCAGGCCATAGTCGGTTCATGTTTTGTCCGAAAAATGAAACATCGGTCGTTCTGTTGCCACCAATGATTGCGAAAATCAGCCGTTTTTCGCAAATTTTGAAGCATGACCGATAAAAGAAATGAGGAGGAACCGTAAAAATTGCCCAATGCCATTGCCCCACTAACAGTGTGAAAATCGGCCGATTATTCTTTCGAACAAAAGATCCACCGATAAACAAACCGTCTATGGCCTGCATAAGTGCTGTATGAAGAGCAGAGCACCGGCAAAGCGGGATTCCTATCTCTGCTCCGAACAGCCCAAGCTCCTTCTTGCATCCGATGCAATGATGTACCCATGTGGGATATTTGTCTGTGCGCCGCTGACATCAGTCTAATGAAATATGGTGCTTTGGTCGGCACGCAATGTACTGAGCAATATACAGGAGCTGAGAACAATATGTCCTCACAAAGATGTCTGCAGAGGCACAATTATTGATTTAGAACTTTAATTCCAGTTAGCCAGGTGAATAATTAGATGTTATTTCCATGTTCCCCTGATTGCTGTGCGCATGCAACAAATACAATATTATCAGATGGTTTCCAGCTCGGTATTGAAGAGTAAAATTATTTGCACAATGGGGATGATTTACTAAAACTGGAGAGCGCAAAATCTGGGGCAGCTGTGCATGGCAGCCAATCAGCTTCTAGATTCAGCTTGTTCAGTTTAACCCCCCTGGCGGTATTCCCGAGTGTAGCTCGGGGTAAAGTTTCAGCACCACAAGCGGTAACCCCGAGCTACACTCGGGAATACCATGCGGCGCTGCCCCGGGATCTCTTCTGCACTTACCTTGTCCTGCGCGCCCGCAATGTCCCTCCTGCAGTGTCCCTGGCAATGTCCTCCGGCCGATGCCGGCATCTGTCTTCTGGTTTCCATTCCCTGCGATGTCGGGACGTACGGAGAAGGAACGGCGGGAAATTTGAAAATGACAAAAAGTGACATTCACTAAATACACTAAAATCACATAGTATAACATTCCTGTATCAAACCATTTCACATACATTTTGTCCCGAGTGCTTTGTCCGGCGCCCTGCCTGCATTTTTACTGTTCTTTCTGCCTGGAGGCTAAAACGTCCATGGCGTCCAAAAAGCGTCCCTTTAGGTCAAAGCGGTTTTAGATCGGCTAGAGAACAGTGATAGTAAATCAGAACCACTTGCAGAATTGAGTGATAATGATTCGTGGGGGAAATTCCTCATCAGACACTGAAAACGATTCTGCGACTTTGCTCAGTGATGTGCGAACTTGGCGCTATATTTCACATTTCAGTGTTTTTGGTTTGATTATATTATTGAATTAAATTTATTATTATTATTTATGATTTCATGTTTCAAGTTTTATCCTACCCGGGATGTTTACTAGACTCTTGTTTGGACAGATTTCAGTGAGTTATTCCTAAGAATTACAGGCCTACAATAAAAAAAAACAGGGGTGTGTTATATACAGAGTGCAGGATTCAGGAGTGTGTTATATACAGAGTGCAGGATTCAGGGATGTGTTATGTACAGAGTGCAGGATTCAGGAGTGCGTTATGTACAGAGTGCAGGATTCAGGGATGTGTTATGTACAGAGTGCAGGTTTCAGGGATGTGTTATGTACAGAGTGAAGGATTCAGGGATGTGTTACGTACAGAGTCCAGGATTCAGGAGTGTGTTATGTACAGAGTGCAGGATTCAGGAGTGTGTTATGTACAGAGTGCAGGATTCAGGAGTGTGTTATGTACAGAGTGCAGGATTCAGGAGTGTGTTATGTACAGAGTGCAGGATTCAGGAGTGTGTTATGTACAGAGTGCAGGATTCAGGAGTGCGTTATGTACAGAGTGCAGGATTCAGGGATGTGTTATGTACAGAGTGCAGGATTCAGGAGTGCGTTATGTACAGAGTGCAGGATTCAGGGATGTGTTATGTACAGAGTGCAGGATTCAGGGATGTGTTATGTACAGAGTGCAGGATTCAGGGATGTCTTATGTACAGAGTGCAGGATTCAGGGATGTGTTATGTACAGAGTGCAGGATTCAGGAGTGCGTTATGTACAGAGTGCAGGATTCCGGAGTGTGTTATGTACAGAGTGCAGGATTCAGGAGTGTGTTATGTACAGAGTGCAGGATTCAGGAGTGTGTTATGTACAGAGTGCAGGATTCAGGGATGTGTTATGTACAGAGTGCAGGATTCAGGAGTGCGTTATGTACAGAGTGCAGGATTCAGGAGTGCGTTATGTACAGAGTGCAGGATTCAGGAGTGTGTTATGTACAGAGTGCAGGATTCAGGGATGTGTTATGTACAGAGTGCAGGATTCAGGGATGTGTTATGTACAGAGTGCAGGATTCAGGAGTGTGTTATGTACAGAGTGCAGGATTCAGGGATGTGTTATGTACAGAGTGCAGGATTCAGGGATGTGTTATGTACAGAGTGCAGGATTCAGGGATGTGTTATGTACAGAGTGCAGGATTCAGGGATGTGTTATGTACAGAGTGCAGGATTCAGGGATGTGTTATGTACAGAGTGCAGGATTCAGGAGTGGGTTATGTACAGAGTGCAGAATTCAGGAGTGTGTTATGTACAGAGTGCAGGATTCAGGAGTGCGTTATGTACAGAGTGCAGGATTCAGGGATGTGTTATGTACAGAGTGCAGGATTCAGGGATGTGTTATGTACAGAGTGCAGGATTCAGGGATGTGTTATGTACAGAGTGCAGGATTCAGGAGTGGGTTATGTACAGAGTGCAGGATTCAGGAGTGCGTTATGTACAGAGTGCAGGATTCAGGAGTGCGTTATGTACAGAGTGCAGGATTCCGGAGTGTGTTATGTACAGAGTGCAGGATGCAGGAGTGTGTTATGTACAGAGTGCAGGATTCAGGAGTGTGTTATGTACAGAGTGCAGGATTCCGGAGTGTGTTATGTACAGAGTGCAGGATTCAGGAGTGTGTTATGTACAGAGTGCAGGATTCAGGAGTGCGTTATGTACAGAGTGCAGGATTCAGGAGTGCGTTATGTACAGAGTGCAGGATTCAGGAGTGCGTTATGTACAGAGTGCAGGATTCAGGGATGTGTTATGTACAGAGTGCAGGATTCAAGAGTGTGTTATGTACAGAGTGCAGGATTCAGGAGTGTGTTATGTACAGAGTGCAGGATTCAGGGATGTGTTATGTACAGAGTGCAGGATTCAGGGATGTGTTATGTACAGAGTGCAGGATTCAGGGATGTGTTATGTACAGAGTGCAGGATTCAGGAGTGGGTTATGTACAGAGTGCAGGATTCAGGAGTGTGTTATGTACAGAGTGCAGGATTCAGGAGTGGGTTATGTACAGAGTGCAGGATTCAGGGATGTGTTATGTACAGAGTGCAGGATTCAGGGATGTGTTATGTACAGAGTTCAGGATTCAGGGATGTGTTATGTACAGAGTGCAGGATTCAGGAGTGGGTTATGTACAGAGTGCAGGATTCAGGAGTGGGTTATGTACAGAGTGCAGGATTCAGGAGTGTGTTATGTACAGAGTGCAGGATTCAGGAGTGCGTTATGTACAGAGTGCAGGATTCAGGAGTGCGTTATGTACAGAGTGCAGGATTCAGGAGTGCGTTATGTACAGAGTGCAGGATTCAGGGATGTGTTATGTACAGAGTGCAGGATTCAGGAGTGTGTTATGTACAGAGTGCAGGATTCAGGAGTGCATTATGTACAGAGTGCAGGATTCAGGGATGTGTTATGTACAGAGTGCAGGATTCAGGGATGTGTTATGTACAGAGTGCAGGATTCAGGGATGTGTTATGTACAGAGTGCAGGATTCAGGGATGTGTTATGTACAGAGTGCAGGATTCAGGGATGTGTTATGTACAGAGTGCAGGATTCAGGAGTGTGTTATGTACAGAGTGCAGGATTCAGGAGTGCGTTATGTACAGAGTGCAGGATTCAGGGATGTGTTATGTACAGAGTGCAGGATTCAGGGATGTGTTATGTACAGAGTGCAGGATTCAGGGATGTGTTATGTACAGAGTGCAGGATTCAGGAGTGGGTTATGTACAGAGTGCAGGATTCAGGAGTGCGTTATGTACAGAGTGCAGGATTCAGGGATGTGTAATGTACAGAGTGCAGGATTCAGGAGTGGTTTATGTACAGAGTGCAGGATTCAGGAGTGCGTTATGTACAGAGTGCAGGATTCAGGAATGTGTTATGTACAGAGTGCAGGATTCAGGGATGTGTTATGTACAGAGTGCAGGATTCAGGAATGTGTTATATACAGAGTGCAGGATTCAGGGATGTGTTATGTACAGAGTGCAGGATTCAGGAATGTGTTATGTACAGAATGCAGGATTCAGGGATGTGTTATGTACAGAGTGCAGGATTCAGGGATGTGTTATGTACAGAGTGCAGGATTCAGGGATGTGTTATGTACAGAGTGCAGGATTCAGGAATGTGTTATATACAGAGTGCAAGATTCAGGAGTGCGTTAGGTACAGAGCAGGGGTGGACTGACCATTTGTAAACTTGGGCAGTGCCCGAGGGCCCAGGGTCAGTAGGGGGCCCTTGAGTTGCCCCTGGAACCTTTTTCATAGGCTTTTTTGGATGTTCTTTGAGTGTGGGCAAGGACACAGGGGCCCCATGATCCCCTATTGCCCAGGGGCCCCATGAGTTGTCAGTCCACCCCTGGGAGAGGTCCCCTGCTGAGCAAGTGGATCTGCTAAAGGGGTCCGCCCCGCGTGAAGGACCCTACATCTATGTAGTCTTTATATGACAACTTGGCGGGAAGGCCAGCGGGGCGTGCAGCTGCAATGGGAGAGAGCCTGCAGCTGTCAATTCCAACCTGTGATGTCAGGGATGGGCGGGGCCGATATGCTTTTCAGGGGCTCCACCCCCTTTGTCAAGCAGGCACTGCATAGACAATCAGCCGGCAGTTACACATTGGGGAAGACGGTGACACGGGGCAGGACTAATTGGAACTACTACATGTGCCCCCACAGTGGTGTGTAATGAAACCTGAATTATAGACCAATGCGGGGGCACATGCAGTAGTTCCTATTGGTCCTGCCCCTTTGCGGGTGCTGGGTGGCACTGCTAGGCACTGATGGGCACAGATAGGTGGCATTGCTGGGCACAGGTGGGTGGCACTTCCTGGCACTGATGGGCACAGATGGGTGGCACTGCTGGGAGCTGATGGGCACAGATGGGTGGCACTGCTGGGCACTGATGGGTGACACTTCTTGGCACTGATGGGCACAGATGGGTGGCACTGCTGGGAACTGCTGGGCACAGATGGGTGTCACTGCTAAGCACAGGTGGGTGGCACTGCTTGACACTTGAGGGTGGCACTGCTGGGCACTGAACATCAGGGCACTGCTCATCAACCATGGGTGGTTTTCATTCATGAGAAGTCGATCTATCAATCAACTTTTAATGAATGAGCTTGTTGGAAAATCTCTGCTTGTTCAGGAATAGTGTCACTGGCTGGATCACCAGGTAACCCCCCCCCCCCCAGGGAAATGGAATCGGAGTCTAAAAATAAGAATACTAATGCAGCCACCACATCCACGGATTAGTAAATTGCAATATATGCAAATCTTAAAGTGGTTTGAAAATGTAAATAAAATTAAAATAACAAACAAATAAATAAATAAAAATTTAAAATAAATAAACCTATTTATTTAAACCTAAAATTATTTATTTTTTAAACCTAAAATACTAAGACATGCTGGTAGGTTAATTGGCTCCTGTCTAACTTAGCCCTAGTATGTGTAAGTTAGGGACCTTGTACGCCCCTTGAGGGTTAGGGACTGATGTGAATGTGCAATATATGTAAAGCGCTGCATAAATTGATGGTACCTGTAATAAATAAATACAGGAATAAAATAATAAATACTAATAAAAAATAAATTAGGAAAATTAAAAAAAATAAACAACAAATAAAAAAGACCAAATAAATAAAGGAAAATGAAAAAAAACAAACAAAAAACCCAAATAAAATATAAATAACAAATAAAAAATATACATAACAAATGAATAAGAAGTATGAAAAACTAAATAAAAAAAAAAAAACTAAATAAAAAAAATAAATATATATATATATATATATATATAAAAATATCACCAAAAGCATTCTAGTTTCCAATCACGAAACAAAGTATTCCCTGTCTACATTTTTAACGCCTGATTTGCATTTTCCTCTCTACAGATAAACGTTAGGGACTCATGTGAATGTACAATATATGTAAAGCGCTGAATAAAGTGATGGTACCTGTAATAAATAAATACATGAATAAAATAATAAATACTAATAAAAAATAAATTAGGAGAATTAAAAAAATAAACAACAAATAAAAAAGACCAAATAAATAAAGGAAAATGAAAAAAAACAAACAAACAAAAAAACCCCCAAATAAAATATAAATAACAAACGAATAAGAAGTATGAAAAAAATAACAAATAAAAAAACACAAAAAATAAATATATACAGTTGTGTCCAAAATTATTCAACCCCCACTGAAATTGAGTGTTTTGGCCAGTTTGACATTGCTTTTGATCATTCAGTCATCTTGCTTACATTTACATTAAAGAGGCACTTGTAGGTCAGACAAATATAACATAACAGTTATAATGAAATAACCACAAATGTCTTTTCTGTGCTCACAGCATTATCAGTTTTATTCAACCCCCAAGTGACATTCAATCTTAGTACTTAGTACAGCATCCTTTTACAGTTATAACAGCTTTTAAACGTGAAGCATAGCTTGACACAAGTGTCTTGCAGCGATCTACGGGTATCTTCGCCCATTCTTCATGGGCAAAGGCCTCCAGTTCAGTCACATTCTTAGGCTTGCGCACTGCAACTGCTTTCTTTAAGTCCCACCAGAGGTTCTCAATCGGATTTAAGTCTGGTGACTGCGATGGCCACTCCAAAATGTTCCAGCCTTTCCTCTGCAACCATGCTCTAGTGGACTTGGAGGTATGCTTGGGATCATTGTCCTGTTGAAAGGTCCAACGTCTCCCAAGCCTCAGGTGTGTGACGGACTGCATCACGTTTCCATCCAATATCTCCTGGTACTGAAGAGAATTCATGGTACCTTGCACACGCTGAAGCTTCCCTGTACCTGCAGAAGCAAAACAGCCCCAAAGCATGATTGACCCTCCACCATGCTTCACAGTAGGCAAGGTGTTCTTTTCATCATAGGCCTTGTTCTTCCTCCTCCAAACATAGCGTTGATCCATGGGCCCAAACAGTTCTAATTTTGTTTCATCAGTCCACAGAACACTATCCCACAACTTTTGTGGTTTGTCCACATGGCTTTTGGCATACTGCAGTCGACTCTTCTTATTCTTTGGAGACAGCAAGGGGGTACGCCTGGGAGTTCTGGCACGGAGGCCTTCATTACGCAGTGTGCGTCTTATTGTCTGGGCTGAAACTTCTGTACCCACATCTGACAAATCTTTTCTCAGTTCCTCAGCAGTCACACGGGGACTTCTCTCCACTCTACGCTTCAGGTAGCGCACAGCAGTCGAAGTCAGCATCTTCTTTCTGCCACGACCAGGTAGCGTTTCAACAGTGCCCTTTGCCTTGAATTTGCGAATGATGCTTCCTAAGGTGTCTCTTGGTATGTTTAACATCTTTGCAATCTTCTTATAGCCATTGCCCTTCCTGTGAAGAGAAATCACCTCTTCTCTTGTCTTCCTGGACCATTCTCTTGCCTTCACCATGTTTGTAACCACACCAGTAAATGTCTAGAAGGAGCTGAGTATCACAGTCATTTTAAAGCTGCCTAATTGGTGCTTATTATGCTTGATTGCTGCTCGGTGACATCCACAGGTGTTTTCAATACCTGATGGAAAGCACCTGTATGAACCTCTGTTCTTCAGAGTGGTAGTCTTTAAGGGGTTGAATAATTGTGGCAATGAAGAAACCACATAAGAACCATTTACTACTGTATTACATAAACAATTGATGTCATTTTAGTTGCATTTGGGTAGTTACAACGTCCTTGTAGGATTTGATTCTGAATACAATTCCAAATGTACACTATAGTCCCTAAACCCCTTTACAGCATTGGGGGTTGAATAATTTTGGACACAACTGTATATATAATATCACCCAAAAGCATTCTAATTTCCAATCACAAAACAAAGTATTCCCTGTCTACATTTTTAACGCCTGATTTGCATTTTCATCTCTACAGATAAACTGACCGAAGGGGAATTCATACAGGGAATCGTCCAGAACAAAGAAATTCTGCGTTTAATCCAGTACGAACCTCAAAAAGTCAAGGAAAAGCTAAAAGAGAAAAAACATTAACTCGGAATGTGGAGGATTTTTTTTTTTTTGAAAGACTGTACACCTCCAACGAGCAGAGAATCGCTGAGTCTACCGAAACACAAACTGAAACTCTTCTTGTCCCTAAACTGTCTCTCCACCACTCGTGTCATGTAGGATTGCGTTGTCTGCGCTGTAATTAGTTTAACGAATAATCTGCGGATTACATCTGCAGCCTTCTTATACTCTGAAGGTCACTAACAGTAATCTTGCTGCATTTAAAAACCGATATCACTCTTGTAAGGCTACTTTAAGCTAATAAAGGCGCTGAAGCCGCAGGAGGAAAACAAACAATACCAACAAAGAGGAAACAAACACACCGCAAGAGACAAAAAATATTCAAAAAGTTTTCATCAACCAAAAAAAAAAAAAAGAATGATGCTATCTTACTATTGTCTGTTATCTGCAGGTTGGTAGGGATGTAGTATGTGTTGTAGGTGGGTTTTTTTTTCTTTTGTAAAAATGTTAATTGTTCAAAAAAAAAAGTAGACGAGGAAAATGTTCTTATTGATCATGTGGGGACTTTTTACACTGCTGCACTGATATATTTATTTATTATTCATCGGAATCAAGGATAGTCTTCCATAATAATAATAAAAAAAAAAAGAAAACAATAAAAATGTGGCACTGATGGGCACTGACAGCTGGCACTGATGAGCACTGACAGGTGGCACTGATGGGCACTGGCAGGTGGCACTGATGGGCACTGACAGCTGGCACTGATGGGCACTGACAGCTGGCACTGATGAGCACTGACAGGTGGCACTGATGGGCACTGACAGGTGGCACTGATGGGCACTGACAGCTGGCACTGATGGACACTGACAGGTGGCACTGCTGGGGCTACACTGATCATCAGTGCCCTGATGATCAGTGTACATGTCCCCTCCGAGGAATGCCGATTACCGGCTCTCCTCTCCTCTGTCAGCATGACAGCGTGTGAGGAGAGAAATATCGATAACCCGCATTTCCCTATAGCTGATAGCTGATCCGCTGTGTCCAAGGGACACTCCCGGAGCCGCTCATGCACAGTTAGAATGGGAGGATGTCATATGACGTCCTCCCAGAACAAGAGAACCGCCTTGCGGCCGTCATTACCCTATATGGCGGGCACGAGGTGCTTAAACTGCAAAACGCATAAAAAATGCGTAAAAAAAGAGTCAAAAACGCAGGTGCAGAAACACAAAGCGCAATGCAGAAACGAGTGGAACGCAAACTGCATAGGCGTGAACCCAGCCTAGGATTTGTATTGATGCATCTAAAATGTATTTAGCGGATTAAAACAGAAAGTTTAATTGAGCCTGAAATTGTTGGTGTTTTGGGTTGTGTCTGAAATGAGAATTGGCATTGGCAGTGAACATATGGAAATGTGGAATATTATATTGGCAATGTTTTACTAAACAAGTCTGACGGATGACCCGATTTACTGCATATCTCCCGCTGATGATTCAAATGGACTCGGCTGAATGCGATCTGCGATATTGATCATCACAATTAAATAAACTCTCTTTATATTCTGTCATTTTTTTTTGCTTCTTTGTATTCTCTTTTCACCTAATGATGGCAGTAAAATGAAGATACATTTCTCGTATTTTCAGTATATTCCTTGTATTATGATTCACTCTTGTTTATTATGGATCCAGTTTTGGCAAACAATATATAAAAAATAATTGTATCCAATATTTATTCAATTTTCAACCTAGATGCCTCATGCCACAGGTAGTGAGGAAGAATCAGTGTCTCCTCCAGGGTGGACTGACAACTCATGGGGGCCCCGGGCAATAGGGGATCATGGGGCCCCTGTGTCCTTGCCCAAACTCAAAAAAGCCTATGAAAAAGGTACCAGGGGCATCTCATGGGGCCCCCTATTGACCCCGGGCCCTCGGGCAGTGCCCGAGTTTCCAAATGGTCAGTCCGCCCCTGCCTGTCAGTATCCTTCAATAAATTCCTGGCATGCCACAATATACAGCAACAGGATAATTTCTCAGAACAGCTCCACCTTTTATCATGAAAAGCTGTCCTTGAGCTCCTGCTGGTGACTTTGCCTAGGCTGAGATGATGTCATCAGTCTGCTGCAGGTAGAAGTAAGAATTTCTGCCTCTCTACCCCAGGGGCTGATCAGTGTCAGGCGTGTGTAAACACAGCTGTCAGGACCCGGGTCTGAACCTGCAACCTCTGCTGGTGTCTGGAAGTATCTCTTCTTGCTGAGCCACCTGAGATGCTGGATAGCTCCCTGGACAATTAATTTGGATGATCTTGCTTTGAACCTTGTTTCTGGTGAATCATTTACTGTTTGACTCTCCCATGAACTTCCTATTTAAAGTGTTACTAAACCCTCTGGTCTCCCCGGACCCTGCATTCACTATATCTGGTCTCCCCGCACCCTGCATTCACTATATCTGGTCTCCCCAGACCCTGCATTCACTATATCTGGTCTCCCCGGACCCTGCATTCACTATATCTGGTCTCCCCGCACCCTGCATTCACTATATCCGGTCTCCCCAGACCCTGCATTTACTATATCTGGTCTCCCCGGACCCAGCATTCACTATATCTGGTCTCCCAGGACCCTGCATTCACTATATCTGGTCTACCAGGACCCTGCATTCACTATATCCGGTCTCCCCGGACCCTGCATTCACTATATCTGGTCTCCCAGGACCCTGCATTCACTATATCTGGTCTACCAGGACCCTGCATTCACTATATCTGGTCTCCCCAGACCCTGCATTCACTATATCTGGTCTCCCCGGACCCTGCATTCACTATATTTGGTCTCCCCAAACCCTGCATTTACTATATCTGGTCTCCCTGGACCCTGCATTCACTATATCTGGTCTACCAGGACCCTGCATTCACTATATCTGGTCTCCCCGGACCCTGCATTTACTATATCCGGTCCCCCAGGACCCTGCATTCACTATATCCGCTCTCCACAGACCCTGCATTCACTATATCTGGTCTCCCCGCATCTTGCATTCACTATATCCGGTCTCCCCGGACCCTGCATTCACTATATCCGGTCTCCCTGGACCCTGCATTCACTATATCCGGTCTCCCCGGACCCTGCATTCACTATATCTGGTCTCCCCGGACCCTGCATTCACTATATCTGGTCTCCCACAGTGCGCACAACATGGAAATGCAATTATTTTAGTAAATATAAACTTCTAAATACCTTTTATCATCAGCGGTATATAGCAGTCTTGTGACTTCTATCAGTGTTGTAGGAGGACTTTTCTTTCTGCTCTAGGAGGATGCAGAACCCCTGACCTCTGTCTGGGCAGTGCTGATTGGTCCTGTGCTGATCACATGAACTCTCCCAAGAAAAAAACCTTAATAGCAATACACTCTAAACTGAGCATGTGCAGAATGACTACGGTTCAGTCTGTCTTACCAGGAGATAAGATGTGGACATTTGAACAAGAGGAGGCGCAGAGAAGACAGGATCAAACAGCCTTTTTCCACAATGCAGAAGATTAACCCCTTAGGTTCCACAGTGAGTATAACCAGCATGCTTTCCTGCATCTACAGACTGATTTTACTGTTGTGGGTTTAGTAACACTTTAAGGGCCAGTTTACACCACAAAAACGCACTCCAGATAAATTCCAGATGCACCACACACCGTTCCAGTGCAGTTTTGATGCATTTTCCAGCGTTCCAGTACAGTTCTGTGCAGAAAAAATGGAGCATGTTCTACTTTTATTTCTGCTCCAGAAAGTAACTGGAGCTGACTGCACTGGTGTGAACTAGGGCCATTGGAATACATGGAAAACACTAAGCATGCATTTTTGATGCAGGGAAAAAAATGCACTAGACTGCATCTGGTGTGAACCAGCCCTTAGTTTCTGTATTTGCACTTCCTGTTTGCCAGATTACTGTGCTCTCCCCAGCCAATATCTCACTCTTATCACTTCTGCTCCCATCCATATCATCGCTAACATTCATTACCAAACGTTGGTTTATTCCTCTAATACATTTCTGCTTGATCCCTACCTGCAACCACTTGTTACTGACCTTTGGCTTCTTCCTTGACTATGCTTCTGCCTGATCCCTACCTGAAACCACTTGTTACTGACCTTTGGCTTCTTCCTTGACTACGCTTCTGCCTGATCCCTACCTGCCACCACTTTTTACTGACCTTTGGCTTCTTCCTTGACTGAGCTTCTGCCTGATCCCTACCGGCATTTACTTTTTACTGACCTTTGGCTTCTTCCTTGACTACGCTTCTGCCTGATCCCTACCTGCAACCACTTGTTACTGACCTTTGGCTTGTTCCTTGACTATGCTTCTGGCTGATCCCTACCTGCAACCACTTGTTACTGACCTTTGGCTTGTACCTTGACTACGCTTCTGCCTGATCCCTACCTGCAACCACTTGTTACTGACCTTTGGCTTCTTCCTTGACTACGCTTCTGCTTGATCCCTACCTGCAACCACTTGTTACTGACCTTTGGCTTGTTCCTTGACTATGCTTCTGCCTGATCCCTACCTGCAACCATTTGTTACTGACCTTTGGCTTGTTCCTTGACTTCGTGTCTGCTTGATCCCTACCTGCAACCACTTGTTACAGACCTTTGGCTTGTTCCTTGACTACGCTTCTGCTTGATCCCTACCTGCAACCACTTGTTACTGACCTTTGGCTTGTTCCTTGACTACGCTTCTGCTTGATCCCTACCTGCAACCACTTGTTATTGACTTGGGCTTGTTCCTCAACTATGCTTCTGCTTGATTCCTACCTGCAACCATTTGTTACTGACCTTTGGCTTCTTCCTTGACTATGCTTCTGCCTGATCCCTACCTGCAACCACTTGTTACTGTCCTTTGGCTTGTTCCTTGACTATGCTTCTGCCTGATCCCTACCTGCAACCACTTGTTACTGACCTTTGGCTTGTTCCTTGCCTGCGTGTCTGCTTGATCCCTACCTGCAACTACTTGTTACTGACTTGGGCTTGTTCCTCAACTATGCTTCTGCTTGATCCCATCCTGCAACCACTTGTTATTGACTTGGGCTTGTTCCTCAACTAGCCTTCTGCTTGATCCCAACCTAAAACCACTTGTTACCTACCTTTGGCTTGTTCCTTGACTGTGCTTCTGCTTGATCCCTACCTGCTATATCTGCTCCTGGGCTTTCTTACCGCCTGGTGGGGCTATCCTGAGGACCACAACCTAGTACTAACACACAGAAACCCATCTCCACTATCAGGAGCTCTGGTAACTACCGGTTAGTGCTTATAGCCCACATCATCCGCCAGGGTGACCTGCTTGTATAGTTGTCCTGCTATATCTAGTGGTTTCTGAGCCTGACCGTGACAACAGCACACTGCACAGGGCTCACCAGAGGAGCAGAGTCTAAGCTGCAGTTGGTCTTCATCAAGGCTCCTGATGGTGAAGAAGGGCTGAGAACCCTAGTCCCTGTTTTCTTTGCTGCAAACCTAGAACCAGGTCATTGCCCTCAGAATTGCCCCATGAAGAATTTGGCTGGAACGGAAAAGCTACAGTGTGGACACTGTTCACAGGGCTGCAGACAAAAGAGTGGTAAGGTCAAGCAAGGTCTTGTAAAGCTTCAGGCGCGGGAATAGTTAGGTCCAGGCAAGGGTCGAAGTAAGGACAGGAGTGAGATTATCCAGGTCCAGGCAGGGGTCAAGGCAAGTGGTAGATGAGAGATTAGTCAATTCCAGGCAAGGGTAGAGGCACATAAGAATGCAACCAGGTCCAGGCATGGGTCAAGGAAGGTGGCAGTTGAGAGAGTAATTAGGTCCAGGCAGAGGTCGAAGCAGGCAGCAGACAAGAGTGGTAGTTTTGTTCAGGCATGGGTCAAGGCAGGCAGCAGACATAAGATTAGTCAGGTCCAGGCAAGGGTTGAGGCAGGGACAGGCAAGGGGGTAGCAAGGTCCCTACACAGGTCAAACCAGGTGGAAGACAAGAGAGTAGTCAGACCAGGCAGGGATCGAGGCAGAGACAGGCAACAAATTTTCCATGTCCAGGTGAGGGTTGAGGCAGCAGGTGGGAGAGTAGTCATGTCCAGGCAGGGGTTGAGGCAGAGACAAACAAGAGTGTAGCCAGGTCCAGGCAAGTGGCAGGTGAGTTAGCAGCCAGGTCCAGGAAGATGTCGAGGCAGGCGGCAGGTGAGAGAGTATTCATGTCCAGGCAGGGGTTGAGGAAGGCAGAAGAAAAGAAAGTAGTCAGGTCCAGACAAGGGCTGGGGCAGGAGCAGGCTAGAGGGTAGCCAGGTTCTTACAGGGGTTGAGGAAGGCAGAAGAAAAGAAAGTAGTCAAATCGTACGATCATTTTTCCATGAGCCGTGACCTGGAAGGAACAGAAGTCTCGCCTGTTATATGGGGTGAACTTTATGACTCGGTCGGCCGATTTTTGAAATCATTGATGGCACCGTCGGATTACCGAGCGAACAATGTTTTGATTTTCGGACAAAAAATCGTTCGGCATTTGAATCATGTATGGTCTGCTTAAGTACCAAATCTGCCTTTATATCAGCTTCCTATAGTCCCCTGTAAAGCGGTGCTGGGAGGGGGAGGGGCACCCGAATCTTCCTCATCATAATTTCCCGGATGAAAGCGTGCGCTGTAACTAATTCATATCTCACAAATGTCAAACCCATCAAGACGTGAAGCTCCAACAATATCAGCGTTATAATAATAAACTCGGATGATTTGGGCTCTGCAGGTTCTGCAGCTGGCGGAGTTTGCGGTCTATTTTTTTGCTGGCAGATTGGGAGCGGGGGATGGGAATGATGGATGACCCTCCCCTCCTCCGCAGATGATTCTTCGCCACCAAAAGTTCTACAAAAACAAAGATGTGATCAAAAAAGGAGGTGAAATGGGGGCGGGCGTTTCAGGACACACTGGAGGTCATTTACTAAGAGAAGACGTCACACCATGACAAGTCCGCATTCCCAGTGTGCATGGAGCTACCACATGGGCTGGATGCAGGGGCGGACTGACCATTTGGAAACTTGGGCACTGCCCGGGGGCCTGGGGTCAGTAGGGGGCCCCATGAGATGCCCCTGGTATCTTTTTCATAGGCTTTTTTGAGTTTGGGCAAGGACACAGGGGCCCCATGATCCCCTATTGCCCGGGGGCCCCATGAGTTGTCAGTCTGCCTCTGGAGGCAGGCTATGTTCTATGGCGCTTTCACAGGTCAGTGCTGGTTTGAGTTTTACAGTTCCCGGGTCTGTACACCCACTGTGCCCATTATGAGGGGTTCCCACCATCCCTGTGCTCAGTTCCCGGGTCTGTACACCCACTGTGCCCATTATGAGGGGCTTCCACCATCCCTGCGCTGAGTTCCCGGGTCTGTACACCCGCTTTGCCCATTATGAGGGGTTCTCACCATCCCTGTGCTGAGTTCTCAAGCCTGTACCCCCACTGTGCCCATTATGAAGGGTCCCCACCATCCCTGCGCTGAGTTCCCGGGTCTTTACCCCTGCTGTGTCCATTATGAGGGGCTCCCACCATCCCTGCGCTGAGTTCCCGAGTCTGTACACCCGCTGTGCCCATTATGAGGGTTTCCCACCATCCCTGTGCTGAGTTCCCGGGTCTGTACACCTGCTGTGCCCATTATGAGGGGTTCCCACCATCCCTGCACTGAATTCCTGGGTCTGTACACCTGCTGTGCACATTATGAGGGGTTCCCCCATTGCCCGGGGGCCCCATGAGTTGTCAGTCTGCGCCTGGCTGGATGTTCAATTTATCAGCTGCTGGAAAGGTGAAGACCATCAGTTCAATACCCCCAGAACTCACCAAGCCAGATGGCCAGGGTCTCATTACAGCTAAAGTTTAAAATTGTCATCACTAGGTCTCTGTGATTCTCTATGTAATGCAGACAGATTATAGCTGGTGGAACGAGCTCAACCCACAAAACGCAAAAACACGCAAAAGCATATATGTGAACCAGGGATAAGGGGTACAGCTTGTTATTAAAACCATATTTACATATATGCAAAAAAAGAAAAAATACATAAATAAACAAAAACAATCTTACACCAACAAATAACAGAAAAGAGTGTAAGCTCCTGTGGTGCAGGTGATTTCAGTCCTCTTACAAGTTCAGACCTTCCGTTCATGCAGCAATATTTCGGCTCTTGCAAATCTCCCCCCCGTGGCTCAGGTAGGTCACCTTCACTTCATGCATGAGGATGAAAGATGTGGGGTGAGATTTTTGCGCACAGGAGGGGGAGTGGCAGTTCATACATCAGGCAGAGTACTTGGTGATTGCGGAGGATTCTGGACTTAATTCTCTATTCATACACTGCTTAAAATAATTAAAGGAACACTTTATAATCCGAGTCCGGCATCACGTCAGTGAAACTCCTGGGATATTGATCTGGTCAGGTAAGTAGCAGAGGGGGTTGTTCATCAGTTTCAGCTGCTTTGGTGGTAATGAAATTAACAGGTGCACTAGATGGGCAACAATGAGACGACCTCCAAAACAGGAATGGTTTTACAGGTGGAGGCCACTGACATTTTTTTCCCTACTCATCTTTTCTGACTGTTTTTCACTAGTTTTGTATTTGGCTAGGGTCAGTGTCACTACTGGTATCATGAGGCCATACAAGGACCCTACAGAGGTTGCACAGGCAGTCCAACTCCTCCAGGATGGCACATCAATACGTACCATTGCCTGAAGGTTTGCTGTGTCTCCCAGCACAGTCTCAAGAGCATGGAGGAGATTCCAGGAGACAGGCAGTTCCTTTAGGAGAGCTGGACAAGGCCGTAGAAGGTCCTTAACCCATCAGCAGGACCGGAATCTGCTCCTTTGTGCAAGGAGGAACAGGATGAGCACTGCCAGAGCCCTACAGAATGACCTGCAGCAGGCCAATTTTTGATTGAAAAGATACTTTTATTACAGAAGCATCAAAAACAACATGTTACTTGTAATCGGGGTACATCTCACCCTGTACTGCGACGCAGCGCACCACATAGCAATACAGTTCCAAGCATACAATAAATACATTCAGAAATAAATACATTCGCTCAGCGGTATGATGCCTGACGTGATGTGCGTGGAGGACGAATCTCCAGACCACCACGTCATGCATAACGCCGCTTACCCCAAAAACTGTAGCATCCTAATATACATTACGTTTCCTAATAATACTAATGCATGCAAAAACGAAAACCGGATATTACGATCAACAATAGGCATCGGGTGTGTGGGGGGGGGGAAAGGGGGGGAAAGAACACAGGCCCGAAGCTTTATTGAAAAGACAAAGACACGCAAGGGGGAGTAGGGGGAAGGGGGAAATCTTCAGACGTCCTCTTCCTCCTTAAAGTCCATCAAGGAATAGTCTCTGAGCAGACTGAGGATCAGTCTGCGGCAGTCCTCAATGGACATCCTCTCCCGCTGGTGGATGAGGCGCTTTCTGGTGCACCATAAAGCGTCCTTAAAACAGCACAGCACCCGCCAGGTGCCGTCAATGTCCTCCAGAGAAAAAGTCCCACAGAATAGTCCATTCAACACCCCAAAGTGAGTGATGGCTGTCTGTGGTACAAAGTCCTTGAGTTCAGGTTCCAGGGCCCCCAACAGGGCCTGAGCAAATGAGCACTCCCAGAAAACGTGGTGAGACGTTTCCTCGTGGATGATGCAGAAGGGGCAGTGTCTGTATCTGCTCAGGTTCCTGGCATGCATAAATGTCCTGAGAGGCAACCCCCCTTGGATTGCCATCCATGCCAGGTCTTTGTGCCTGTTGGTAAGGATGTTGGAAGAAACATTCCTCCAGACCACCTTGCAGGTGCCTGAAGGCAGGCCTGGAACCGACGCTGGCTCGGATGAGCTTGTAGATAGTCTTTGGCTTCCACAAGTCAGGCTTGACTCCCTGCAGCCCTTGATCCCTGATGAACTTGAAGGTATCCAAGTAGTACCAAGGAGTGTCCCAGTTGTAGGGGATGGAACTATCCCAAGTGTCCCACCCCAGGGACCTCCAGAGAGGCAACAGGAAGAAGCGAGACATTGCGTTCCCGCCAGAGTCCATAATCCGTCTGGGCAAAGTTCTGCGGATGCAGTTGCAAGCAAAGAACACCCTCAGCTGGGTGGCGATGTCGGGCACGCCCTTACCGCCCTTGAGGGGTTCCTTGAACATGACTGCCCGCTTCACTCTGTCCATCTTGGAGCCCCAGATGAAGTGGAACACCGCCCTGGTGATGGCCTTACAGGTGTTGACCCGTGGGGGCCAGGCCTGGGCGAGGTACTGCAACACAGGGAGAATCTCGCTGCGGAGTACCAGTGTCTTCCCTTCGATGGAGAGGTCTCTGAGGCTCCACAGTCCAAACTTTTGACGCATCTTGGCCAGTCTCTCCTCCCAAGACTTCAGGGCTGCGCCCTCGGCACCAAACCAAACTCCCAAAATTTTCATGAAGTCTGTCTTGATGCCAAAGGGCATGGATGCAGAAGAAGGCAGGAACCACTTTCCGAAGAGCATGACTTCCGACTTCCCGCAGTTGACCTTTGCCCCCGAAGCTTGGCCGAAGTCCTCGCAGGTCTGAACGAGCAGGTCGATGGAGCGCTGGTTGGCACAGAACACCATCACGTCGTCCATGTAGAGCGAGCACTTCACTTCCCGTCTGTCTGGTCCCGGTGCGGTGATTCCCCCGATCTCTGGATTCCGTCTGATGCATTCGGCGAAGAGCTCTATACAGCAAACAAAAAGCAGAGGTGAGAGAGGACAGCCTTGTCTGACCCCGGAGAGGACCGGGAAGGGGTCAGTCTTCCAGCCGTTCACCTGCACGGAACTACAAATGTCGTTATACATCATATCCACAACCGAACAGAACATTTCCCCAAGACCAAACCTGCGCAGGGCTCTGCACATAAACCCGTGGGAGACACGGTCAAAGGCCTTTTCCTGGTCAAGACTGACCAGGGCCGCGTGCACATGGCGGTCTTTGATGTACTGGACCGTGTCCCGGACAAGCGCTAGGCTGTCCGCAATCCTGCGGCCAGGAATGCCACAAGTCTGATCCGGGTGGATTATCTGTCCGATGACAGCCTTCAACCTGTTCGCCATAACTTTGGCGAGGATCTTGTAGTCCACGTTCAAGAGAGAGATGGGACGCCAATTTTTCAAGTCACATCTCTCCCCCTTACGCTTGTACAGGATCGTGATCATCCCCTCCCTCAACGAAGGAGGCATCTTGCCCTCCACCACCATCTCCTCATACAGCTCGAGCAGGTCCGGGCCCACGAGATCCCACAGCGCTACATAGAGCTCCGCTGGGAGACCGTCGCAGCCCGGGGTCCTGCCTCGCCTAAAGGATTTAGCGGCAGAGTGCAGTTCCTCCAACGTCAAGGGGGCGTTGGTGGCCGACAAACCTGCAGGGTCAATAGCGTTAGAGATACCTGACAGGAACCTGTCGGCCGCTGCCGTGTCTGTTTCTTTGGGGGAGTAGAGGTCGGAGTAGTAGTCGCTGACCACTTCCTTTACGGCCTCCTTCCCCTTCTGGAGTGTTCCAGTCTTGTCGCGCAGCTCAGACAGGGGAGTGTGTCCTGAGTGGAGTTTCCTGAAAAAGAAAGAGTTACACTTCTCACCTTTCTCTAGATGCTCCACCTTGGCACGGAAGACAATGTGCCTGGATTCTTCCTCAAAGTGCTTTTTCAAGCTCTTCTTGGTGTCCTCCAGGTCTTGCCTCACGTCCCAGCCACAGAGATGAAGGTCCTGCAGGGACTGCAGCTGACGCTGCAGCCTCCTGAGTTCCTTCCTCCTGGCACACACTTGCTGGCGTCCCCTGGCCTGAAAGAAGCTGCGCAGCTTGACTTTCACGAACTCCCACCAGTCGCTTACCTTGGGAAAGAAAGACTTCTCCCCTCGCCAGGCACCGTAGGTTTCCCTGAGCTCCTCTAGCAGTTCCTCATCGTCCAGCAGGGTGCAATTCAGCTTCCAGGAGCCTGGGCCCGGGGCAAAGCCCTCTCCCAGATCACCTTGAAAGTGAATGGCTCTGTGGTCAGAGAAAAAGCAGGGGACCATGGAGAACCCGCGGTGCCTGACTGCCCTGGAGGTGAGCACAAAGTCAATCCTGGAGCGCACAGATCCATCGGGGCGGCTCCATGAGTAGTTCACGGAACCGCGCCCACGGATCCCACTGCGTCTCGCAGGGAAGCCTCCGTAATCACCTCCCGGAGCATCTTCGAGGTGGCGTCGAGTTTTGCATACATGCTGGAGCTGCGCCCATCCTCCTCTATCGGACAGTTAAAATCACCGCCGATTACTACTGTTCTCGTTGTGACGAGTTGCGTCCGCAGGGTTTGGAAAAGTTCCAGCCGCGCGTTCTTCTCCGGGGAGGCGTACACGTTGATGAGCCTAATGGGCTCCCCCGCCCACGAACTGTCTATGACCAGAAGGCGTCCACAGACGAGCTCATGGACGGAGTCAACAGTGAAACGTCCTCCCCGGATAAGAACCGCTACCCCTGCGGACTTGCAATCGCCACCCCCAGACCAGTAGGAGGGACCGTGGGTCCACTGGGAGGACAAATGAGTGTACCTCCTCAGAGGGGGAAGTGCGCACTCCTGAAGCATGTACACATCACTCTGCTGTGTGGAAAGAAAGGTCAGCACAGTCTGCCTCCTAGACACATCCTTGATGCTCCTCACATTATTGGAAAAGATAGAGATCTCAGCCATCATGGGAAAGAGATGAAGGGGTTAGTCGGCAGGGGCTGTGCTTACCTCCCCTGGGGAGGGGGGGCGACCTCTGCGGCCTGGCCAGGGTCCTGGCTCAGTCCGATCTGGTTGAGGACCTCGTTGAGGACCTCATCGAAGTCGGTGGAGAGATCTGGCCCCGACCGGGTCAGAGCCATCTCTTCTTCCCCCTCTTCCTCTTCCTCCAGTGTGTCGAGGTCCTCCCCCACGGGGTCGGGGCCTGCGGCATTCTGGAGGACAGCAGGCCGTTTGGTGGCGGAGGAGGGTTCCTCCGCCGCCGGGCTAGCCTTCTCCTTCTTCCGCTTCCTGATCCCCGCCACAGAGCTGCTGACGGGGGTGGCAGGGGGAAGGGGCGGGAAATCCTCCTGTGAGGACAGGTCAGGGGGGGTGGAACCGGGCCCGGGAGGGGTGGGGCAGGGGGGCCGGGGGCAGGAGGGACAGGAGGGCCAGGGGCGGGGGGGGCAGGGGCGGGAGGGGCAGGAGGGCCAGGAGCGGGGGGGGCAGGAGGGCCAGGGGGGGAGGGACCAGGGTCCGGGGGGGCTGGGGTGGGGGGAGGGGGGTTCCTCTTACCTGGGTCCTTTGGGGGTTTCTGTGGTGCTGGTTTGGCGGCAGAGCCCTTGCTCAGGGCCCCAGCATACGTCCTACTTCTCTCTGGGCAGTCCCTGTAGACGTGCTCTGACCGTCCACAGAGGTTGCAGGTTTTGGACCTCGGGCAATCCTTGGTCTCGTGACCTGCAGACCGGCAGAACCTACATGAAAGCACATGGCAATCCTTACCCTCGTGCCCCGGCTGTGGCATGACTGGGGTTGATCCGGGTAGTGTAGGAGTCCCGCTGATGCTCCCAGGGAAAAGCACTGTTGCAGGTGTTGGAGATCTCCAGCGGGACGATCTCTCAGCAATCTGCAAAACACAGACCACTTACCAGTCCAGAAGCCGTTGGCATCTAGTATCCGGACTGGGTCCTTCAACACGACGCAAAACCTTTGGAGGTAGGTGGCGGTGTCTCTACCAGGGACGTGAGGGTTCCTCATGGACACCGTGATCCGCCTTTTGTCCCTTTGAATGGGAGAGTTCGCGATGAACTTGCGGAAGAGAGAGTCGGGTCCAGAGGTCTTCACTGCCTCCCAGTACCTTCTGCATACCTGTAGAGAAACAAAAGTTACGAAGAAAATACCTTTCATGAAGGATTGCACCGACAGGGTCTCTGCCTTGCTAAATCCTTGTTCAAGGATCATTTTCTTCCCGAAGACTTCCGGGGTCATGTCCGGGACTCTGCCTTCCACTTCTTTCAGCCGCAGCACGACTGTCTGCTTCATCCAGGGCTCCAGTGGAGGGAGACCGTCTGCAGGGCCGGAGCGATCTGAGGTGGAGGTGGAGGCGGAGGGGGCTTCTCCCGGGGTCTTGGCGGGGGCGGTGGTGGCGTTCTGTGGCTTCTTCGCGGTTTGCTTGTTCTTCCCCATCTTGTCGCGGAGGAGTTCTCAGGAGGGCTTCCCAGAGATCTTGATCGGATTCCTTCTCCTTCTTCTTCCTCGGCGGCTTCACTCTTGCTTAGCCTTTGAAAAGGCTATTGAGCGTCTACTGCCCGGAGGTAGTAACGCAGAGTGAACAAGGGGGGGGGAAGATCACAAACTCGTTCTGTGTGGGGGCTAAGCCTCGAACCCAATAGCAGCAAGCAGGTGAAGCCGAATTTAATCGACGATCCTACCAGGCCGAGAAGAGGGTACCCCACACAGACCAAATGGCTGGGATAGATGCAAGTGGTTCTCAATGTCCTAGCTGGAAGCAGGGACACCCCTAAAGGCAAGGTCGATACTACACTTGATCTTAGCCAAAAGCAGGCCAATGGTGTGAATGTCTCTGACCAAACAATCAGAAACAGACTTCATGAGGGTGGCCTGAGGGCCCGACGTCCTCTAGTGGACCCTGTGCTCACTGCCCGGTGAGTGCTCGATTGGCATTTGCCATTAATCACCAGAATTGGCAGGTCCACCACTGGCGCCCTCACAGAGGAGAGCAGGTTCACCCTGAGCACATGTGACAGACATGAAAGGGTCTGGAGAAGCCGTGGAGAATGTTATGCTGCCTGTAACATGGTTCAGTATGACCGTTTTGGTGGTGGGTCAGTGATGGTCTGGGGAGGCATATCCATGGAGGGACGCACAGACCTCTACAGGCTAGACAATGGCACCCTGACTGCCATTAGGTAACAGGATGAAATCCTTGGACCCATTGTCAGACCCTACGCTGGTGCAGTGGGTCCTGAGTTCCTACTGGTGCAGTGGGTCCTGGGTTCCTACTGGTGCAGTGGGTTCTGGGTTCCTACTGGTGCAGTGGATCCTGGGTTCCTCCTGGTGCAGTGGGTCCTGGGTTCCTCCTGGTGCAGTGGGTCCTGGGTTCCTCCTGGTGCAGTGGAACCTGGGTTCCTCCTGGTGCAGTGGGTCCTGGGTTCCTACTGGTGCAGTGGGTCCTGGGTTCCTACTGGTGCAGTGGGTCCTGGGTTCCTCCTGGTGCAGTGGGTCCTGGGTTCCTCCTGGTGCAGTGGGTCCTGGGTTCCTACTGGTGCAGCGGGTCCTGGGTTCCTACTGGTGCCTGGGTTCCTCCTGGTGCAGTGGGTCCTGGGTTCCTCCTGGTGCAGTGGGTCCTGGGTTAGGTAACAGGATGAAATCCTTGGACCCATTGTCAGACCCTACGCTGGTGCAGTGGGTCCTGAGTTCCTACTGGTGCAGTGGGTCCTGGGTTCCTACTGGTGCAGTGGGTCCTGGGTTCCTACTGGTGCAGTGGGTCTTGGGTTCCTCCTGGTGCAGTGGGTCCTGGGTTCCTCCTGGTGTAGTGGGTCCGGGGTTCCTCCTGATGCAGTGGGTCCTGGGTTCCTCCTGATGCAGTGGGTCCTGGGTTCCTACTGGTGCAGTGGGTCCTGGGTTCCTCCTAGTGCATGACAATGCCCGGCCTCATGTGCCAAGAGTATGCAGGCAGTTCCTGGAGGATGAAGGAATTGATACCATTGAATGGCCCCCACGCTCGCCTGACCTAAATCCAATAGAACACCTCTGGGATGTCATGTTTCGGTCCATCCGATGCCGCCAGGTTGCACCTCAGACTGTCCAGGAGCTCAGTGATGATCTGGTCCAGATCTCAGAGGAAATCCCCCAGGACACCATCCGTGGTCTCATGAGGAGCCTCCCCCGACATTGTCAGGCATGCATACAAGCACGTGGGGGCCATACAAACCACTGAGGACCATTCTGAGTTGCTACAATGAAACTTCAGCAAAATGGACTCACCTGCTGCATCATTTCTTCACTTTGATTTTCGGGTGTCTTTCAATTCAGTCCTCTGTAGGTCGATCATTTCCATCAAACGTTGGGGCGTCCTTACATTCCTCACCCATCCCCCGTCCTTGTCAGCATAGAGATCCAGCAGGAGATTCCTCCCCATTGAGATCTGATGGGCTTTCAGTCTTCCTTTCAATGTTTTTGAGCAATGTATATTGCGTCTCTATAATAAGATGTGTATGGGGGGGGGGATGGTCGGGGGTTCCCGCTAGTCTGGGTGTCGCTGTGCCATGAGGTTATCTACATAACTGGCGGGATCTTGCGCACAGAATTACACCTCGGCTCCTGTTTGTAGTAGTTTTCCTTGCACTGCTCCTGCATGAGTTGCATTCTAGAAGGCGAATGGGAGGTCTATGATGGATATCGGCGTTCATTTGAAAACCTCGATGAATATTTTAGTATCCGCTTCTGTGTGTGGGTTCACCGGTGAGGCAACGAGACTTGCAATGCTTTTCAGCGATTGGGCACCACCGACGCACCGTGAATGGAAATGGGCCATTAGCAGAGATTTTATGTTTCTTCACAAAGCGTCTCTCCTCTACCGCGCACATAAAAGCGCTCTCCTCCCATAATTTATACGTTCACGGCGGTCCTTTTGTCAGCGCCAGACACCCATCTGCGGAGGGGAATTGAAGCGACACCTGCACCGCCGCCAATTAATTAGCGATGAACTTTCATGTTGGCGGTGATAATTTGGCTTCCAGCGTGCAATCCATCATGTGATAATGAGATCTGATCGCTCGCAGGAAATCGACTTCTATCAAACGTTTATTATACGGCGGAGACGCAGCCCACCGCCAAATTGAGAAGCGCTTATGTCATTACAGCTGAACTCCGGCTATGTACACATCTAAAATCAACATGTCATCTGTCCGATCTGCTGGAGGACGTGTGAATCTGTCCACGCACCTCTGCCGGACAGCACAGCCAGGAGGGGGACACCACTTTCTCTGCTAGTTATTCAAAGCTGACATTTAATCTGCTCAGATTTTGCCTTCTCTGGACTCCCTTTCATCAACAGGCTGATGACATTTTTACATAAAACCTTTTCCATTTTCCTTACATACCTAATGATGGCATCACTGGGTCTCTGTGCTTCTATAGGCAATGTCAGCAGATCATGGCTGGGGGGTGGGGCCGGCAAGGTGCTGTAGATAGAAAACATCACAGCACCCTCAGTGCTTCTCTCCAAAGCCCTCAATCCAGATACAAGTGGTGGGAGGAGTTATGCAAATATCAAAATGCCTAGATGGATGGATGTCAGTCTGGAGGAGTAGGAGTTCCTAGGCAGACTTTATTTGCATAGATAACGCCCACACGAAGGGCTGCTGTTAGAAACCACAGGGCCCCATACAGCCAACCTGACAGGTCCACCCCCCCAAATAAACACAGTTTACTATGCTTCAGTTATAATGAACACAATGAAAGATCAGTACTGATCACTCATTGTGTTCATTCAGGAAAGGAAGAAGCTGCTATATTTGACATATACTATTTTGCCAAAAGTATTGGTTGGCCGGCCTTTCCACGCACATGAAATTTAATGGCCCCCCAGTCTTAGTCCGTAGGGTTCAATATTGAGTTGGCCCCACCCTTTGCAGCTATAACAGCTTCAACTATTCTGGGAAGGCCGTCCACAAGGTTTAGGAGGGTGTCTATGGGAAGGTTGGACCATTCTTCCAGAAGCACATTTGTCAGGTCAGGCACTGATGTCGGGGGAGGAGGCCTGGCTCGCAGTCTCCTCTCTAATTCATCCCAAAGGTGTTCTATGGGGTTGAGGTCAGGACTCTGTGCAGGACAGTCAAGTTCCTCCACCCCAAACTGGCTCCTCCATGTCTTTATGGACCTTGCTTTGTGCACTGGTGTGCAGTCATGTTGGAACAGGAAGGGGCCATCCCCAAACTCTTCCCTCAAAGTTGGGAGCATGAAATTGTCCAAAATGTCTTGGTATGCTGACACCTTAAGAGTTCCCTTCACTGGAACTAGGGGGCCAAGCCCAACCCCTGAAAACCAACCCCACACCATAATCCCCCCTCCACCAAACTTTACACTTGGCACAATGCAGTCAGGCAAGTACCGTTCTCCTGCCAACCGCCAACCCAGACACGTCTATCGGATTGCCAGACAGAGAAGCATGATTGGTCA
Source organism: Staurois parvus (assembly GCF_062004578.1). Classification (NCBI taxonomy): domain Eukaryota; kingdom Metazoa; phylum Chordata; class Amphibia; order Anura; family Ranidae; genus Staurois; species Staurois parvus. Next base: position 575,170 of record NW_028318837.1, read on the forward strand.
CTCTGGAGAACACACCTCTACTGCTCTAGAGTGCAGTGGTGGCGTGCTTTACACCACAACATCTGATGCTTTGCATTGCACTTGGTGATGTAAGGCTTGGATGCAGCTGCTCGGCCATGGAAACCCATTCCATGAAGCTCTCTACACACTGTTGTTGTGCTAATCTGAAGGCCACACCAAGTTTGGAGGTCTTTAGCTATTGATTCTGCAGACAGTTGGCGACTTCTGCGCACTGTGCGCTTCAGCATGCGCTGACCCCGCTCTGTCATTTTACGATTTTTTTTAAATGCAATACATTGTTTTTGGTTCAACAGACTTCAATGGAGATGCTGCAGAAAATGCATGCAGTGCATTTTTACGAGTTTTAATGCGGTTTGCCGTGTTTTTGATGCATTGCATTTTTAATCTGCCCAGCAACAAGTTGGCCCATAGAAAAAAAAAAAAAATCCACTAAAAAAGTGTCAAAAACATCCGTGCAAAACCGACAAAATGAATACTGCATTGGTGTGTACCAGGTCTGAAATGCATTGAAAACACAGTAAATACGCAACTCTGCCCTCCAGAGGATTTACCGCCCCCCTTCCTAACCACGCTATTTTTGCATTATGGCTCTGCGCTAATTTAACTGACAATTGCGCGGTCATGCAACGCTGTACATAAATGAAATTTATGAAATGAAATGAAAAGACCAACAATTTTGAGAAAAAAATTGTCTTTTTTGACTTTTTGCTATTAAACATGTCCAGTAAAAAATTTTTAGAAATCTAATTTCGTCAAAATATATTCTGCTGCATGTCTGTGCTAAAAAAAAAAATCCCAATACATATAAATTAATTGGTTTACGTAACAGTTATAGCGTTTACAAGTATATATACTGGGATTTTTACATTATTTTTACTAGTAATGGCAGCGATCAGCATCTTATAGCGGGACTGCAGCGGGCATACTGACACTGGGGGGGAACTGACTTGGTGTCACTGACATCCCCAGTGACACCAATACAGTGATCAGTGCTAGTAAAAAGCACTGACACTGTACTAATGACGCTGGGCAGGAAGGGGTTAACATCCGATCAAAGGGTTAACTGTGTGCTGTTTTACACAGTGTGCTGTGTTATTGCTTCACTGTAAGCACACTGCTTTGTATGGCTGTGCTGCGCAGAGCCACACAAAGCAGTGTGCAGGAACTGACAGGGGAACTGTAATGTTTACAAACTGTTCTCCCCCCTCCCATTGGAGATGCTCGGCAATCACCGGGTGCCGGCGAGTAATCACCGGCTGGGACCTGGTGATTGACAGCCGAGGTCGCAAATGGCCTCAAGTGCGCCCCCTATCCAGAACTGCAAAATCATGGATTTTACGCACCCATGCTGCCCAGTAGCAAAATGTATGGTGGCAAATTGCATCAGAAAGAATAGCATGCGATTTGAACAAGATTGCGATTCCTATCCAAATCGCATGTGGTTTCCCCACTGCTCCTGTGTGAACGGTGCTGACCAATCAAAAGCCCTCTAGCCTGAACTGTCATCCCTGCAAGGAGAGGAGAAAAAGCTACAGAGATTTCAAATCCCCACCGTTTCTCTCCTCTCCTACAGCTGAGAATCCAGAGCATCTGCCTCCATGGTATACATCCCCACATGCCTACTCTCCGCTCAGCTTCAGATCAATGCAGGATTGGGGGAGGGATTCCGCATCTCTGCTGTGTGAACTAAGACTATGACAAGCCTGGGTTTATACAGGAACAGTGGGGAAACTGTGAGATGGGGAAACAGCTCTCATTGTTTCAACACTGTTTGTGTGGAGTAAATTAATCTGGACTGACATTCTGCGGTTTAGCCACAAGATGCCACTGTTTTCCTAACACAGCCTCAGACTGCATAGATATTTCTATATTCATGAAGAGGTTGGGTTTTCACACAGGGTTGAGAGAACAGGAAGTGGAGAGAGAGCAGCCATGTTTAGAGGATGGTGAATAGAGTAGCCGTGTGAGCAGAGAATCTGATGGCATCCAGGTGTGAGAGCATCCCTCAGTAACCAGAGCTGCAGCTAAGTGAAGCTGATCGTGTCCAAGACCCTGATCCTGTTCAGAGAAAGGAAGATTGCTGCCAGGAATGCTGATGAGAGCAAAGGAACAAAGCAAGATACACTGCGATACCGCATGCTCGTTGGAGAGACATTTGTTCTGTTTAGAGTCACCAGCGGATGCAAAGCAGACCCAGGTCGGTAAGATCATGCACGCACCTCATTTCATTGTTGGTGCCTAGAGACTGAGGCCAGGTCTATAGTTAGTCAGTTAGGGTCTCTGTTTGTGTCAGGCCGCAAGTGTTGTTAC